>NW_006767632.1:297809-313301 GCF_000300595.1 Phanerochaete carnosa HHB-10118-sp | reverse complement strand
TAGATGGCTTATATTACACATATTCTCACTCAGAGAATATACATTTACCTGAGAATCACAACAACAAGGTTCATAGCTGTTGAAATATTAATGTGACTGCTGGCAGCCTGCCCTCACTGCCTGATAGCTCATTCCTGAGCTTATAGAAAGTTTATAAAAAATCTCAGGAGCCTCTAACCAGGTCTGTGTAGTATAATATGCTTCAAAGAATTACTTACAGCTGCTTCCACTTGGGGACACATCTGGCAATCAATTTTACACACCTTTTGCACTCAGACAGTGTACTGTGTAGAGACACTTCAGTGAGAGCTGAGTTCTGGGATAGTGCACAGTTCAGATGAGAATAGGCATCTATACAGATGCCAGTGGCTAAGCATTTATTGAGCCTATTACAGAAGAATATTTGTATTTATATCGGTACTTGATAAGCCAGTGGCTTCGAGCAATGTTTTATACAAATTGCTGGTGATGTGTGCCAGTAGCCGGTGGCAACCTGTGAAGCCCAGCGGGATCCGGTGTGTCTCACTGCCACCCACTGTTACTCACTGATACCCACCAGCCAACAGCAGCAGCCACTGGAGACTAGCACTGGACTTCACTGGATACCAGTGGGTGCCGGTGAGTACACCCCATATTCGGTGGAATTTGGTGTAGTTGTCAGTCCCGGGCATATTACTGATTTCCGCCAGCTCTTCCGGTGACGGTCTTGTCCATATCTGGCCAGGACGCCGATGGTACGTCGTCGGCCTTTATCCCGGGTTGCAGTCGTCTGCTCCTGTCTGCAAGTCGGGACCCCGATTTGGGGCCTGGCACTCGACGCGTTCATGTCACCTGTAAAGGATGAGCTGACCCATATCTTTCCTGTGTCTTTTCATTCTTCCCTCATGTTCACCTCCCCCGCTGCTTGCTCTTCACGTAGGTCTCGAAGTATGTCAATTCCCTCTCCCCGGCTCCGGTCGTTATTTATCACCTATCCCTGAATCTGTCTCAACCTCGCCACGCACATATCAGCTCATCCTAGCGCGGCTCGTCGCGGGTCTTCTTGTTTTCTACCACCACGTTCATCCAACATTTTTTTTTCGCGCACAGACCCCATAAACGCGCTCTTCCTGATTACGTTCTGCAGGCCGAGGTTGACGCCACACGAACGAGAAATAACACAGAATGCCTCCGCCACGCGTTGTCTTGGCAGGCCATCCTGCGTGCGGTTTATGGCTTCAAGGGTTCACTCTATCTGATGGTTCTGCGAGTATGCTATCCACGTAACAAAATCGAGAGCCGAACATGCTCATCTATAAGCAACCCCCCCCCCCTCGTTCCCCGAATGTCCCGTCCTGTCCAGGAACGGTCCCTACTTTGATCGCGGAGATATCGTCTCGTAGCATTTTATGGTTTATTACCATAAGTCTTATCCTTGAGACTGTTGATACGTGCCCTACTCAACCCCTGTGCCTCCACCGGCGCTTCAAGCTCTGTCGGCCGTCTTATCGGTACATTCTAGCTATAGTACGACAGGTGCGCATTGAGGACGAGGTGTCTCCAATGAGCACTACTAGTCTATATCAGATCCAGCGCGGGGCGATGATAGACGAAAGGCGCACCGAACCTACGCTGCGGGAACGTCTCGAATAGACGCAGGAGGCTGCCCTGGCGCGCGTCGAGAATCTGGTCCGGCTGGTTCACGTCGATGGGACGCATTTCGAGACTGCCCAGTGAGAAGTCCGCGAAGAGACGGTCGACGTACGCGGGTGCGAGCTCGACGGGCGTGGTTGTGTCGTAGTGGAAGGATGCGATCGAGAGGCACTTTGAGCCGTTGCGCAAAAGGCTCGGGCACGCTCCGCAAGATCACGGACGGCTCGATAAAGCTGTTGATTCGTGATTCGCAGCACTTCGTCGATGTCCGAGACGATTTAAATGCCCTGCAGTAAAGCGATGATGGCGGTGCCATTGCCTGGACCGCTGATGTTCATGATGCCCGTCTCGACGACCTGCACGCCGGACCCTTGGCCCTATCGCTTTGGACTGTAACGAACTAGTTAAACTCTCCGACGTCTCAGTCGTGTTCAATGCGATAGGCATCGTTGTGACGTTTGAACCGTACCGTTCGTGAGAACGACGGCAGAAAGGTTCATATGCGAGATGGGGATGGAGGAGAGGTACCGAGTGCGGTTTTGTAGGAGGGATTGCTTGGTTTGGTTGAGGTTGTTGGTTTCGAAGTCATTAATCTGTGAGTCGAGGCCTGATGTGTTGACGTTTGGGAGGTTGTTAGCAAGACCGTAGAAACGGAGGTTCCATCTATCGAAGAATCAGCGATGAAAGCTATTATCAACTTCGCCATACCCTTGCTCCACAAAATCCGCATACGAAGAAATCAGCAAAGCGGACAAGGAAATGTTCGAAAGCTCGCCGTTATTCTCGTTTACGCTAAACTTGTTCTCAGTGCTGAGCAGCCTCTGAGAACAGCTGCTCTGCAGAACGTCAGCGTCTGAGAATCAAGAAGTATCATCAGTGCACTTACTCGGAGGTGTGGACGCCGCATGCTCAGCGCCTACCTGCAGGTCGCACGGTAGTTCTTGAACCAGGTCGCGTGCATCTTCGTCCGCAACACGTCCGCGATCGACGCAAGCAACTCCAAGAATGTCCAGAATGGCACAAACTTCGTCTACCGTGTCCTTGAGGGCGAGCCTCCCTTCTTGCTCCCTTTGACTTGTGTTTCTATGGCTGATCGGCCGGGATAGACCTCTTCAACCTCTGTGTAGCCAACAGCCAGTGCGTGAACAGCTCTAGTCCATAAAACGTCACCTTCGATAAGCAAGGCGGTGCCCTCGATAATGCCGTCGTTAGGGATCAGAGCGTGCTTGCCAGCAGCTGCGCACGTTTTGCAAGCAAACGCTGATGCATATCAACTGAATGTGAGATGTAGTGGGCGTGAAACGGTAGGTCCTGCAGCGCTGGCTCATGTTCATCTCATAGTTTGCCAAGGCTACGGAAGGCGCACCCGCGGAGTCCCTCATGTTATGAACTCGCAAGCTCAAAGGATAGTAGAAAGGACTGTGATTGACAGCTACCGGGCCGTATATAGCTATTCAATAACAAGAGGAAACGTGAGTGACAGCATGCGAGCATAACGGCCAGTAGGAGATAATTGAGTCTTGAATCAAGGCCAGGCCTAGTAAAATCCTATCCGCAACGTAACACAATAGATAGTTTGAAAGGGTAGACAATGTTATGCAAAATGGGGAAAGTATGCTGAAAATTCTGGTAGTAGAAATGCGCCGTCAGGAAGGTGGAAGAGTTGTCTGAGGCTCTCAACGAGGGTAAACATGTTCGCAAAGATGTACAGGGCGATAAATGGAAAACACAGAGAGAAGAATCCGAATAGAACGTAATTTACGTCTTCAACAAGAAAGGAACAACCGTTGATGAGAAACATGAGAATTAAGATGGCATAAATGGTAATGGGGAAGACTCCTACCACGATGGATCCTACACGCCACAGCATGCGCTCGACGGGTGTTGGGAATGCGGCACTCCAGCCTAAGAAATGCGGCAACGCGTACGCGATCAAGAGAGTAGCGAAGATACCCAAGATGGTCAGAGCTTGCGCCGATGGGATACCCTCAGATGCCCCCAATCCACCTGCCTTCGTGTAGCGAACCACGTCCGTGGGCCACCAGCTTTCGCTTATCCGTGCAGCAGCGCGGGCAGCAAGCCGCCATCGCAAGATGTCGGCCCTGCTAATCGAGACACTGCCGTCTGAGTCACGCTCCTGAGCGTACCATGGACAATGGGTTGTTCCAAAAACACGACGACCGAAAGGGTCCGCTTCCTTGGCCCTGATAGCGAAGGTGTAGCCCTCAAGCTGGATAGACTCGCCAGGGAGTAATTTAACCGTCATCTGTTCCTCGTCAGGGATGATTCCAGTATCCTCCAAAAGCTCACAAGGGGCGACCCTGAGATAGTCCTTCTCAGCATAGCCAGAGAAAGGATGTATTCCAGCGACAATTGGTATCGTTGGCAAGCCAATCACCTGGAAATAGGCTGCGAATTCGTGCGCTCTGTCCCCCATAATCAGTGTCGGCTCCGGGATGTCGTATGGCTTCTTCCACCAGATAACGTACACGAAGATCGCGCCAAGTGCGTGCGCAAGGGTCCAGATCTCAAGTAGGCTGAGTGGCAACTCCTGCGCCAGGCGCGCGGCGCAAGAGGTGGAGAAGTAGACCAGCTGCAGAACAAGTAGCGCTTTGGCGAGCTCGTTCGACTTGCTCTGTTGCCGGATGCGATCTTCCGGAATATCGGGAATGAGGTCAGGAACGTTTTTCACAATGATAGCCATCATATTATGGGAGAGAACCAGTCGCGTTTCTGTGCCGAAGACGGGGGTCGATGAAGAATCGAGGATGAAGCCGCCCATGGCGGCGTAGTAACCGTGAGTGAGCGTCCAAGCATTCTTGCGGATGCTTGATCCCGTCAAAGTCCTGCCGATACCAGCCTACAAATTTATAAATACTTGCCAAACTTGGGTCTCGGCGCTAAACCACGTAGACTTAACTCACCTCGTTATTATTGAATACGCGTTCTGTCAACGGTACATCCTGATCCTCTGGTAAATCGGACAAGTCGGAAGAGTTCTAGCGTCAAACAAGTCGGTAATTCTTAGTGCTTATCACGTATCACAGGGCGAATGTTATCACCTTGAGTCTAGAACCCGCACTCCATCTAATAGATCTCCATAGTCTTTCTTGCCAAGTGACCCGGGAAGCCGCCGACTGCTCGGCCACTAAGCCAGCACTCATATTCCGCGACAGCTCCCAACCCCAGAAAGCCTGACAGAGCGCCGTGTAGAGCAAAACGTCGGGGGCGAACAGTCCGATGATCAACCACCGGACTTTAACGACAAAGGACCGCTTTTGATGACGAGGAGGTATATCGACGTGAATAGCGCTCCAGACGCAGATGACAAGGGTAGAAAGACAGGTCGATATGATTCCCCATGTACCACGGAAGGTGGGATCCGGACGCCAGGGTCCTGTGTCCGCGGCAGAGGCGTTACGGGCAGCGAGTGTGCACATAATGAGCAAGTAGACTAGAGAATGATGGGCTCGGTTATGTTGTGCAGAGAAGAGTTTGGAGTTGACTTGCCCTTCTCTGTGTGGCTTATATGACTGCTGCCACGCCGACAAGGGCCCCAAGGTGCATGAACTTGAACTGTTAAAGTTAGAGTTCTGCACCGCCCCTGCAGCATTGCTGGAGCTAGGGCCGAGGCCAGTAAAGGCCAGTCCCCCAGTGAAGCACCATCGGTGGCACAGAATAGCAGACGATGCTAAGCACTGGGAGGCCGCGAGGCTAGATCGAGGCGTCGCAAAGAGCCGAGCTGACGAACCGCCTCTCAAGAGAACGCCCATCTTGCGTTGCGGACCTTGCGGTTTACTCTACTGTATTGCCACCAGGCACGCCGTGCTACAGCCTAGCCTTACACGGGACGAAGCTTCCCAAGGTTAGATCTGTGGCTCACGATAAGCAACCAAGACTCTGGTACGATCAAAGCTGCACAGCGGTCCTGAGACAGAATTCAGCGACTCTGAGACACAATAAATAGTACAGAGATGTGGAGGATGCCATGTGAAATGTGGAGGATGCTATGCGAAGTGGGGGAAATATACTGAGAAATTTGGAAGCAGAAATGCACCATCAGGGAGGTCGGGGAGCTGTCTGAGACTCTCAATGAGGAGAAACACGTTCGAAACGATGTACACAGCGATAAATGCAGCCAACAGCAAAAACCCTGCGATACTCCCGGGGAAAGTGGAGGGATCGCTGGGAATGAGAGCATAGATACCATAAATGGTAATGGGGAAGGCTCCCACCACGATGGATGCTACACGCCACATCGTGCGCTCGACAAGTGTCGGGAACACGGCATTCCAGCCCAAGAAATGCGGTAGTGCGTACGTAGTCATGAGAGCGACGAAAGCGCATAAGCTGGGATGAATGCGGGACGCTGGGATACCCTCAGATGCCTCCAATCCACCTGCTTTTGTGTAGCAAATTGCGTCCTCGTGCCACCAGACCCCGCCTATCCGTGTAGCAGCACGTGCAGCAAGCCGCCACCGCAAGATGTCGGTCCTGCTAAGCGAGACACTGCCATCTGGGCCACGCCTCCGAGCGTGCCACGGACAATGGGTTGTTCCAAATATGCGGCGATTGCTGGGATCCAGTTTCTTGGCGTTGATAGCGAAGGTGTAACCCTCAACGTGGATAGACTGACCGGGGAGTAATGTGAGCGTCTCCTGCTCCCTCTCAGAGGCGTTCCCACTATCCTCCGAGAGCTCGCAAGGGGTGATCGTAAGATAGGCGCTTTCAACATAGCCAGATAAAGGATAGACTCCAGCGACAACTGGTATCATCGGCTGGCCGATCACCTGGAAATAAGCTGCCAGTTCACGCGCTCTCTCCCCCATAATTAGTGTTGCCTCCGGGATGTCGAACGGCTTCTTCCACCAGACAACGTACACGAGGATCGCGCCGAGTGCGTGAGCAAGAGTCCAGACCTCGAGGAGGCTGAGTGGCAATTCCTGCACAAGGCGCGCGACACAGGAGGCGGAGAAGTAGATGAGCTGCAGAACAAGCAGCGCTTTGGCGAGCGCGTTCGACTTGCTCTGCCGCCGGATGTGATCTTCTGAGATGTCGGGGATGATGTCAGGAGCGTGTTTCATCATGACGGCCATCATAGCTGGAGAGAGGACGAGTTGCGTTTCTGTGCCGAAGACGGGGGTCGATGAAGAATCGAGAACGAAGCCGCCCATGGTGGCGTAGTAACCGTGCGTGAGCGTCCAAGCATTCGTGCGGATGCTGGTGCTACCGACTTGAACAACCTACAAGATCATAAATACTTGCCAAATTTTTTTGTCATGAAACCATGTAGGATTCACTCACTTCATTATCTTCAAACCGCCCTTCTGCTAACGGGAGATCCTGATCCTCCGATAAGCCAGAAAAGTCGGAAGAGATCTAACATAAAACAAATCAGTGTGCTTCAGCGCTTACTAGTGCAACTCACCTTAGCCCTAGAACTCTCACTCCACCGAATAGATCTCCACAGCCTTCCTGGCCAAGTGACCCGGGAAGCTAGCGGCTGCCCGGACACTAAGCCAGCACTCATCAACTGTGAAAACTCGTGTGTCCAGGAAAACTGACAGAGCGCCGTAAAGAGAAGAACGTCAGGGGCGAACAGTCCGATGATCAACCACCGGATTCTGTTGAGAAAGGACCACTTTTGAGGATGAGGGCGTATATCGACGTGAATGGCGCTCCAGACGGAGATGATAAGGGTAGACAAGCAGGTAGACACGATTCCCCATGTCCCACGGAAGGTGGGATCCGGACGCCAGGGACCCGTGTCTGCGGCGGAGACGTTCCGGGCTGCGAGTGTGTACATAGTGAGCAAGCAGGCTGGAGGATGATGGGCTCTGTTGTTGTGCGGCAGAGAGCTTGGAGTCGACACACCGTTGTGCATGCGGCTTATATAATTGCTGCCGCTCCGACAAGGGTCCTAGAGTGCATGAACTGTAGTAAGGTTAGAGTTCTGTGTTACGCCTGCAGCATCGTTTGTGCCTGCAGGCAGTGAGGCTGTACAGAGCACTTTCATGTACAGCTGTACACAGTGCTTTGCAGGCCAAAATATAGGTAGGTGTAACCATTACCATTATACATAGGTCTGCTGTGAAGAGACTAGCCAGGCACGCAGTACTGCGGCCTGGCCTTACACGGGACGAAGCTTCCCAAGGTTAGATCTGTGGCTCACGATAAGCAACCAAGACCCTGGTACGATCAAACCCTGCACAGCGGCCCTGAGATTTCAGCGAAAGCAGCTGCTGTGCGTTAAACTTACTAACGCACATGCCGAACATCGACTGCCAGACATGTCCCTTAGGATAGCACGGCAGTGGCAGCAGACGAGCCCAGCACCTCACACAGAATCAACGATTCTGGTGAAAATCCGTCATGCGTTACAAGTATCAATTACACCCACAAGAACGGAAATACTGTACAAAATAAAGAACACCGCCTCTTCCTAGTAATAGGAACAAGCATTTTACAGCAGCGCAGCACCAACAAGCACACCCAATCCGAGGACAACGACACCCGAGACCGTCCTGGCATCGACAGCGCCCGAGCTCGACCCGCCGCCCGAGGCAGCGCCAGACCCCGACGCGCCGGGCGCGCCCGCGGAGCTGCTGGCGTTCGGCGGGCCGGACGCGGGCACGGTCTCGTTCTGGGCGGTGAGGTTCACGGGCGCGGGCGCGACGGCGGACGTGAAGCTCTGGTTGAGGGAGGACGCGACGAAGACACCCTGGCCGCCGGCGCCGACGGCGGACATGTTCGGCGCCGTGAAGGGCACGTACTGGTTCGCGTTCAGCGGGCCGTCGAACACGCCCGTGAGGTTCGTGAGCGGGAGCGCGGAGGGGGCGACGGCCACGTTCGTGTAGTTGGTTGCGTTCGCGACGAAGGTGAAGACGTTTGAGACGGTCCTGGGAGGGGTGCGGTTTTAGGGATCGTGCAGAGGGAGTGGGAGGAAGGGGGCTTACTTGTTGGTGTCCTGGCGGCCGAGGGACTTGAGGCCCCAGTTTGCTTGGACGGTGCTGAGCGCCGAGTAGTGCGTGTAGTACGTGTCGTCGGTCGTGTTGCGCAGGTTGTCGGGCAGGCCGTCGCCGAGCACAAGGGTGTAGACGCGGTTGTTAATGTCGTCCGACTCGTTCTCGTCAAAGGTCAGCAAGATGATCGTGCGGTTGTCGTTGAAGGCCGGGTCAGAGAGCATGGACGGGAGCCAGAAGTTGAGCCAGTCGCTCGCAAAGTCGATGGAGGTGTCGTGGCCGTCGTCGACCATGTTCGGGGTGATGAACAGCCACTGCGGGACTGCGCTCGCGTTGACGTCTGCCGCGAGATCGTTGAAGTTGCGGATGCGAGCGAGGCGCTCGGGCACTTGGACGACTGAGTCGTAGAGAATGGGCGGGTTGTGCTTGCGCACGTAGTAGGTGTACGGCGGTGCGGAAGAGTTGAGGTAGTTGGCCGACGAGAAGCTGTAGGTGTACCGCCAGTCAGCAACCGCGTACAAGTCCGGCGGGATAATCATGATGCCGTAAGCCTCAGAAAACACTTATGCCCTGACAACAATGCCAAAATTCGCGAGCATATACCCGCTGCTCGCTTTGAGAAGGACGGCCGGCGAACGGGCGTATTTCAAAGGCAACAAGGCGGCACAAAGCAATGGAATAGAAAACTCACTTGAAGCCCTGGAAGCCATCAGAGGGCATGCTCTCCATGTAGCTGGCCCAGGAGATGTTCTTGTCCTCGAGAAGATCAATCACCGTCGAAATACTGTTTGGGCGATTAGCTTTGGTCATCGCCGGGGATGGAAATAGACACATACTTGGCAGGGATGTTATACCAGTTGTCGTCACCCATGCCCCAGAAGTCACCACCAACGACAGCGGCATAATTGGGTTCGGATGGGTGAGTAGTAGAATAATACTGGCTGAGAAGGAGACCTTGCTCGGTGAGGTTGGAGAAGGCCGCGGAGGTAGCAGCGTCGTTGTAGTCGGTGTTCTCGAGCCAGATCTGGATGAAGCGGTCGAAGACCTTGCCGGGGACGACGGCCTGCTTGGCGAGGGTGCTGTTGGTCGCGCCGGTGTAGTTGGTGGAGGTGCTGAGGGGCGTCAGAGCCGCGGGAGCAAACTGGGGCGCCTGGGCAGCGAGAACCGCAGGGACGAGGGCGACGAGCAAGGCCAGCGACGGCAGAGACATGACTGGGAGAGCGTGAGGGGGTCGGGGGACGCCTAGGGCCGCATGGTTTGCTTAGGACGCGTTAAAAAGGGCCTGGGGCGAAGCCAGAAGTCGACAAATGGGCAGGCCCATTCCCGTCGTCAAAGAGTCGCGGCCCCATGTCGTTGTTCCTGTGCTCTGCATCCTTCTTTCCTGATGAGAAGCAGGTGGAGATGTCAGCGTCCTGATCGCACACTGGCCAGTTGCACACGACCGCTGGGGCACGTTCATCGCCAAGAATTCAGTTCGAGAGCCCAACCGCTGCCGACGGCGCGCCACCATCATGCAAAAAAAATGATCCGCACGTGATTTACCCCGCGCCCGCGCACAACGTTCCCTCGCAGCAATCTTTGGCGAGACGAGCACATGTCCCACCACAACTTACTTTGAAATCTCCGTACAGCCCATGTCCGCGGGGTCGGCCTGGCCCGGCCTCTGCGCTGCGGCGGATTATCCTGTCGGACGACAGTGACGCCAGCTCTACGCCGCTCGGTACTCTAATTGCCATATGAGATAACGCCAGTGGAAGCACGTTCGCTTCCTTCATTATACGGCACCAGATTCCCAGCGCATCGCCCCTCGCTTCCCACTTGCTGTGTCCGTCCTGCCCCTCCCACAGCTCAGTCCCGCGCGACTGCGAGTCCCGTTCCCCTGGCCCGCAATGTCCAGAGAGTCTCACACTCAGCTCACCGCCGCCAGCGAAAAGACTGCCGCTCCCCAGGCCTCACGACATGTCCTTGGCGGCCGTCCTCGCCGCGGGCTGCTCTACGGCGTCATCGCCGGGCTTCTTCTCATCATCGCCCTCGCGCTCGGCCTCGGATTGGGTCTCGGTCTCGGCCTCAAACATCATCACCACAATTCGACCTCCGTGTCCAGCACAACCTCGTCGGAGCAGAGCCTCCCTCCGCTGCAGCCGACCCCGCAGGACAACTTTGTGCTCAACGGCCTCGCGGGCCAGCCGGCCCAGACGCGCTCGTATGACTTTGTTATCTCCCAGGTCCAAGGCGCGCCTGACGGCGTGAGCAAACCCATGCTCGTCGTGAACGGCATGTATCCCGGTCCCACTATCGAGGCTAACCAGGGCGATCGCATCGTCGTGAACGTCACGAATACGCTTGAAAATCGCACCTCGATTCATTGGCATGGTCTCGTAAGCCACTTTCGCTGTGTATATGCGCGCATATATTTAACTCTCGTGTCTAGTTTCAAAACCAGACGAACTATTACGACGGTACAGCAGGTATCACCGAGTGCGGTATCCCGCCGGGTCAGAACTTGGTCTACAAGTCCGTCTCAGAACGCTCCGTAAATGCCCACTGACTGATTGTATGCACCAGCTTCACCCTCGGCGAGTTTTCGGGGACGACCTGGTGGCAGTATGTCCTTCCTCTATCATTGTTCCTCCCTCATCTACACCTACTAACCTCGTTTATAGTGCCCGTACGCCCAGCTCTCCACTTTCACCTGCCACTCGCTAACCTGTGCTTCCACCGCGTGATCCACAGACTGTGCGTCCTCGCGTCTCTATGTGCGTTCCAGTGTGCTGACCTGCGAATGCAGACTCGACGCAGTACACGGACGGCGTCACCGGTGCGCTGATCGTCCACCCGTCCTCGCCTCCACCCGAGGCATTCCCAACGTGGGACGACGAGCTCGTCGTGCAGCTCGCAGATCTGTACCACACGTTCAGCACCGTGCTCCTCGCGAGCTACCTCTCTGTGAGTAGCCTCGCCTGCCCCGCGTCTCCTGTCGGCTCCGCAAAACAGGGCTCGTGCGCGCGCGGTCCCTTCGCTGGGCCCGTCGTGGCGTGCGAGCGGTGTTCATCACCGTCTGCTGTTCGGCGATCGCGTCGTTCGCGATGTCCCTCGGGATTTGCGCACCCAATGCCGGGCTATCATGATTCGCGTTCGCGGCTGTTGATCGCTCAGCCCAACAGCTGATGGACACTCTTCCATCGCCCTTCTCCATGAGAACTGATACTTGCCCATCGACGATGCGCATCACGACGACCAACTTTCGCCCGGCGATGCCTGTCAAGTCTTGATCACCGTGCGAATGACAGATTCATTGTTGCAATCGAGCTTTACGGTCCACCACAGTTGGCGACGATCGCCTGTTGCTTTCGACATCGGACGCTGTATATCTCTGACTTTGCTGACCTCTCGTTACCCAACAGCCGTGGGGAATCGACGGCGTTGCAGGAGCCGCCGGCACTGAAGGAGACGAGCCTGTTCCGGACGCCGGTGTAAGGCGCCTCCCTAATTCCTGCACCATCACCGAGCTCACTGCTGCCAGACTATCAACGGCCTTGGCCAATGGGGCGGCAACGGCTCTTACTTCAACGTGCGCCGTTCATTTCTTCTTTGCGCCCTCGCGTGCCTGACCCGTGTGTTCCCAACAGTTCACGCTCGAGCCAAACAAGACGTACCGCGTGCGGCTCGTGCACACGGGCTCGTTCGGGAGCATCCGCTTCAGCGTCGACTACCACGCGCTGAGCGTCATCGAGGCCGACGGCACGCTCGTCGCGCCCTACAACGTCACGGGCCTCACGCTCGCCGTCGCCCAGCGCTACAGCGTGCTCCTCCGCACCGGCAACGCCACCGGCGGCCCCTTCTGGATGCGCGCCGAGCTCCAGAGCGACATGTTCACGTACGTCGAGCCCGGGCAGAACCTGGACATCCGCGGTGTCCTCCGGTGCGTTCCCCTCTCTTTTGTCTGCAAGGCAGCGACGCCGCCGACTGATAATTGGCACGGTAGATACGGCCCCGCCGCGAACGGCACCGCGCTGCCCGTCGAGACGGACGACCCGGGCGTGCCGAGCGACGCGGCGCTCCAGGACCTGGACACGGCGCAGCTCGCGCCCGCGGTCGCCGCCGCCGCACCGGCGAGCACGCGCCAGTACCCGATCACGTTCGCGCTCGAGCTCGCGGACTCGCAGCTGTTCCTCGGCTTCATGAACGGCACGGTGCGTTTTTTTTTTTTTTTTTTTTTTGCATACGTCTGCGGCTTGGTGTGTCTGCGTTGCGCGCTGAAAAATGCTGGTTTTTTTGGTGTGCGTGTGTGCAGAGCTGGACGCCGCTCGAGGGCACGACGACGCTCCTGCAGGCGCGCGCGGCGTCCCAGGCTGGTGGCGTGTATGGCGTCGAGGGCGGGAGTCTACAGGCGGGTCAGCAGTTCATGGTCACGGAGGACTCGGTGCAGGTCGTGGATCTGCTGATCGTGCGTCGCCCCCTCCCTCCCTCGCTTGCCCCTAGGACTGACATCGCATGTCCAGAGCAACCTCGACGACGGGGACCACCCGTTCCACCTGCACGGACACCGGCCATGGCTGTAAGTTCCCGCCTGTGCCGTTTTTAGTGGTCGAGACTCCCGCTGATGATCGTTCGCGCGATTGCAGCATGGGCACCGGCGTCGGGCGGTACGTCGGCCAGGCGCTGAACGCGACGAACCCCCTCCGGTGCGCATTCCCTCAGCCCGCGTTTTTTTATAACACTTGCAGCCGCTGACGTCGTGTGCGACCCACCACCGCAGGTCGGGAAGCCTGCCCAGCGCTTTTGCGCAGGAACCGGGCAGCCATGCAAAAAAAGCAGCTCTCAACGTCGGCTTGGCACCCGTATGAGCTGTCCACGATCACACCGGCGGGCGCGTTGTATCACGCTGCTGAGGTGATGTTATCCGCTTCTACGACCCTCGCAGCACTCTGGATGTGGAAGAACGTCCAAGAGTTGGGAGTTTCGAGAGGAACCCCAACCCCCAGACTAGCTACCCGGGGGCCCGGCGCAAATATCCCGGGCGCAGGTTGCCCTGGGTGCACCTTACTCGAGATCTGAAGGGCAGCATCTGACGACCCAGTCCGCTGCTCATTCCAGCCAGCCATCTGTCATGAATATTTTCACAGGGGTTGCCCCAGATTCAGCAAATAAACGCTCCAATCATAGCATACATGTCTGATTATACACTCTCCCTCGCGGCCCAGCGCCACGCCCCCTCCACCTACTAGTTACCTCGCACTCGCCCCGCCGACACTCGCCGCACACTGGTCCACAATCACCTGCGGTATGTCGAGCTGCGCCGCCTTCGTCGGCAGGCTGTTGATCTGCATGAGCAAGCCCGCGGCCATGTGCCACGCGATGTCTAGCGGGAGGCGCACCCAAAAAACAAGCGTCTCTCAGCAATCGACGAACGGAGGAGGAGATGCAAGACGTACGGCAGTGGAAGGCCCACAGGCCCGGGTTGTCCGTCACGAAGCGGATGGCCAGCCAGTTGTACGCCGGGATGACGAAGGTGTCGCGGTGAGCTAGCCGAGCACTGGTCCTCGATCAACGCACTGACCATGACATCGAGATTTGACCTCTCAGACGGCGTTTGTTTCTCCGAGAGTTGCGGAGATGCGCATCTGGAGGTGCAAGGACTAGTGTTCCAGTCGTGGTGAGCGGCGGTACTTGTCACCGAGGCTGAGAGACTCGGAGGTCATGACCACATTCTGGAAAGCGCGAAATTACAATCTCTGATCTTATTTGATGCAGTCGGCCAGAACTCACCGGCAGCGCGAACACGAGACCAGCGTGAACGAAGGGACCGCGATATTCAGACAGAACGGGAGTACCATCCAAGTATGATCTCCACTACGAAGCTGATCCTGTGCAGCACCGAGGGCCGTGTATGATATAGCGGCACATCGGCACCTGACATTACGTCAGCTGTGCTCAGAAGCGTGTCGGTCGCCGAGAGAAGCGCGAAATAGGCCAGTGTAGGCCAGCGCGAAGATCGCATAGACGGACTGCACTCGCCGTCTGCGCTGTTCGCGGCCCCCAAGGCCGCCTTCGCGGGAGGGTACAAAGGTCGGAGTCGAGCAGAGACAGAGCCCCAGCGGGCTACCCACTCACGACTTCGCCTTCGCACTTTTACAACCTCTATTTTTTTCACGACCTTCCATCTCTTACGCCAGCCATGAAGTTCACAACCGCCCTCGCTGCTTTCGCTCTCGCCACCGTTTCCCAGTTCGTCAATGCCGCGCCCGCCCAGCAGGCCCGCGACGTCTGGGACCCAAAGGTGACCTACCCGACCACAGGTTCGGTCTTGCAGTCTGGACAGACCTATACCGTCACCTGGTAAGCTGAACGTCGGCGAAGCCTCGTCTGGAACGATGTTACTGTAATGAACCACATGCTGCAGGGACCTGAGCCAAAAGCCCGCCGAAGTCACTAACCCGATTGGTCACATCACCTTGAACTTTGGCGAAACTGGAACTCCGGGTGCGTAGCTGATTCTAAGTAGCAGTATGCCTCTGGCTGACATGCCCCAGTTATCCTGGCCATGGGCTTCGACCTCAGCTCGGGCCAGACCCAGATCACCATTCCGGAGGTGTACACTCAGAGCGACTACAGCATTACGCGTAAGTGTTCGAAGATATTGTGTGGCAAGAAGCTGATGTTGTACCTACGACAGTGTTCGGTGACTCAGGGAACTGGAGCGAGGAATTTGAGATCCAGGGATACGATCCTCTTGCTCAGTGAGGGCCGATAATAACGTGTTTCGACGGCGGAAGGGCCGCGCCATATCATGAATTGACGACACGGAACAAGTTCAGTAAGGACTTATGTGGAGTTGACTGTACGGATATCACGACGGACACTGCTATGTTAGAGAAGTCTGTTGCGTGACAGGCTG
>NW_006767632.1:291107-297789 GCF_000300595.1 Phanerochaete carnosa HHB-10118-sp | reverse complement strand
CACTAACCCGATTGGTCATATCACCTTGAACTTTGGCGAAACTGGAACTCCGGGTGCGTACTAGCTGATTCTAAGTAGCAGTATGCCTCTGGCTGACATGCCACAGTTATCCTGGCCATGGGCTTCGACCTCAGCTCGGGCCAGACCCAGATCACCATTCCGGAGGTGTACACTCAGAGCGACTACAGCATTACGCGTAAGTGTTCGAAGATATTGTGTGGCAAGAAGCTGATGTTGTACCTACGACAGTGTTCGGTGACTCAGGGAACTGGAGCGAGGAATTTGAGATTCAGGGATACGATCCTCTTGCTCAGTGAGGGCCGATAATAACGTGTTTCGACGGCGGAAGGGCCGCGCCATATCATGAAATGGCGACACGGAACAAGTTCAGTAAGGACTTATGTGGAGTTGACTGTACGGATATCACGACGGACACTGCTATGTTAGAGAAGTCCGTTGCGTGACAGGCGGCCGCCCGATCACAGTAGCTACCGCCTTCAGTGACGAAAAAATGTTCGTGAGCCCGCGCTAACGTTTCAGTATAGTCATATCTTACCACAGTGCATGAATACTCTACCTTCAATAGTGTCTGCCGGTTTCAAGCTTCAGGGCTCTCGTTGCAGTCCCAATGAGCCGTCGCCTCTTGTGTATTGTGCAGCGCTTCGGGAAAGGCTGTTCGGCGACCTGCTCTAAATTGCTATGACATATGGCGTCTGCGGCTTGCGTGTGGTTCCCGGGGACGAAGAGTTACGAGGAGCTTGGTAGGAAATGAAGTTCTAAAGACCTGATGTGGAGTTACCGACAGGTTGACGAATTTGCCGCTGGACGTGCTTGTAGAGGCGAGGACAAACCTGAGTGATCATCTGCATCCTGCTAGAGACGACACCCTTGTAGATGATACATTACCTCGTGCAGTAAATTGGACAGGAGAGACACATGAACGCAGTATAATAAGTATCACTAACGGCATAAGAAGTATTATGCACGATATTTATTGGCAATTGATGGCTGTAATGGTGGTCGCGAGGAATCTAATCTAAGCGCCAGAACGGGCTTGATGCCAGGAGGCGCGCGGAGTAGCGGGCGACTCGCTCATCATCTGCACTGTTGCCACGCGGCTCGAGAAAGCGAGGCAGTGGCTTGAGCAGGCGGTACAAATCAGCCCGGCCACGTGTGGGCATGGTGGTTCAAGCAGGTACGCTCGGGTCATGACACGTGTCTGTGCATGATGTTTCCCAGCACGAGGAGGAGGCCACCAAGTGGTGCGTAGCTATGGGCCCTCATCATGGGCAGATGTGGCTGACTATCGCGATGGATATGGAGAGCGAGGGTTAGATCGTGAGGGAAGTTTTGGAACTTGTCGCTGCCGGGCTTCAGTGAGATGAGAGCGTACGTAGCATGTGCAGCCGGATGTCTTGTACATTGTTCGCCAAGTAACAGGTCTTTTACTTTCTGGAACGCTTACACAGGTCAGTGGGTACTAGTGCGTGACATCCAGGACTGCCGCGGGAGCTTCTAACGTGCAACGTGTCTTCCATATGAACTGCGGGACACTCCGTGGTTGATCGGTGCTCGTTTTTGCGCTATGATGCACTGGCAAGCGCAAAGACACGTTGTCTCGTGTTCGGCTACGGTATTTTTCGTCTCGTCGGTTTTGCACCGCCATATTTCATTTACGACACAGGAACTCCCATTGTCCTTGCTTGACATGCCTCCAGCAATAAAAGGCACTCCTGGAACAACAACAACCATCCAAATTTCCCCTCCCTCATCTTCATCGTTTCACATTCACAATGCCCACGGACATCCTAGACAAGTCCGACTACCAGATCTACGCCGAGTGAGTACTTTACTACCATGCTTGCTGTTGTGCTATCAGTAAATGTCACGTAGCTGCATGGCACCGCTGAAGCTTGGTATCCCAATATGGTACGGCGATAATTCCCTTCCCCCGGGTTGCGTACCCCTCTAAACGTCGAGGCGTAGGGATCCCGCTCCTCACTTCTCTTCCGTGCGTATCGGGGACGTCGGCTACATTTATCTTGGAGGATTTCAACTCCTGTTCAATGCGGGAGACCCAGTTCAAGTTGATGGCAAGACCAAGACCTACGGCACCGAGATTCCTGAAGGTCATGTTCCTCTGGAAATAGGGCCGATCATCGATACAGTCTCGCGAGAGCCGGGACCTTTATCGCGAACATACAGCGAATCATCATCATTCCGAGGAGAGATCGCTGGGTGAGTCCAGCGGTCTTTCCGCCCGCAGCGGAGCGACTGATAACCTTTTTAGAAATGCGGATCTTGCGAAAGGGAAGGCTTCGTTTTCGTGCGAAGCTTCAACGTCGGAAGGAGCGCTTCTGCTGACGAAACACAAGACCAAGCGCTATGACGCGCAACGCCGCAGGCAATTCGAGACGTATATTCTCAAGCACTACCGGTCGTGGTTCAAATTCGCCCAGCAGAATGGACACCCGGTCGAGAGCATCGACCAGCTGCTCCTGGTAACCGGCTGCGACATGACGGCAGACTTCTCAATGATCGCCTTCGCTCAGAACAACAGGAATCTTAGCATCGAGTTCGAGATATCCGCGTCTCATGGCGCCTCTGCGTCGGCTTCGTGGGGTAACTGGAAGTGCCACTCTCCTCATGTGCATAAGCACTGCGGTCCCCAGCGTGCCGAGGAGTACTCATCCGATGCTGGGGAAGTACCTGCCTTCGACCAATGCATCTTCGTGAGAGGCTTACGCGTGTTTAAACGGTCGCTGCCTATGGCCCCCGTCAAACTCCAGGCTGCCGCTGAGCCTGAGGATCCCAGTGCTTCCAGAGACTCGGATCAAGAGAACGAAGGCGTAACGGCATGGATGACATTGGAGAATGATGGTGCAGAAAATTCCTTTGTGCATCGGCGTATCTCATTCTTGCGAGTACAGAGGAAGAGGACGCGACAGTTCAATCGACGATCGCCCTTCCAGTGAGTGCTTGAAGCGTAATATAATCATTACATGCGTCACTTACACTATCGTGCGCAGTTCAAGGATCCGCTGGAATCGCTTGCTCAACATGTGTTTGAGGTGCGTGAGGTACACCTAAGTATGTTGCACGAAAGCTCTGACACTTGACACGCAGAACTCCACCGCTGAGCTAGCCGTCTTGCACGACTGTGACTGGGACTCTCCGTTCCATGTAACCTCTTATGGGAGTATTAAAGGTCAGTGAACCAGCTCTGGCCGGTAGCAGAAGCTCAATATGATTCAGTTGCCTCATTTACGCATAGTCCCAATGCGGACGGCTATAATATTGCTTCTGAAAACTCAGATGTTCGATGTGAGGATGCATCGGCCGAAGATGAGACTATGATGCATCAAGTAGAAAACGACGGCACATCGTATCAGGCAGAATTGTCCATATCTACCGCTAATCTCATGGCGAACGTCGATGACCCGGAAGATGGCCCAGACAACGACACGAGAACACCAATAGCAACAATCAATACACGCATTCATGAACCATCCCTCGAGATGAAGCGGCAGCGCAGATCGATCAGCCCAGCAGATCGACGCTCCGTGCACTACGTTGGCGCGGGGCAACAAGATCTAGAGACCTCCATAAGCTTCCAGTGTAGACGATACCATGACCGGTTCATGAGTCAAGGAATGGCAGCACTGCATGACGAGATGGAGCACACGGGAGAACCTATACATTGCCAAAATATCGAAGTACGTGATAAGTCCACCACTGCTGGCATCAGGTGCTCACGCATTTCCGTGTTTTAGGCATCGAGTAAATGGCCCGACGAACCCGTGAGGAGTCTTGGGGTGTGGAATATCTATCAGGTATGTGTTTTACTCTGATATTTATTTAGATGGCAGAATTTACAGCGATCATGCAGCAAACCTCAGCCCTTATCGCCAACGATATCTATGATTTATTAAAGACGAAAGAGGACATGAACGCTTTCCGTTCTGCGTACGTCGTGGCTTGAACCGGTCAATTACCTCATATTGACTCCGTACAGCTACGAGTCGCTTCTAGAGCTAGAGCATCTGTGTCAATCGACTTCAAGTTGTGCCGCTTTGCTGGCCAAAGCGATACCACACCGTTCAAGACTGGTTGAAGTACGTTTCTACACGCAATGCATTGGTTGTATCGTATTAACACTGCCACTCAGCTTTCATCTAAGCTACCATGTCGTCAGGGGCCCCTCTGGATGGCCCTCGAGAGCGACGATCGCTCCGTCCTTAGGATGCTCCAACAGGCCGTGTACGCCGAGGAAGAAGAGATCATGGGATTGCGTGAGGACAGTGCAACTTCCTTCCTGACCCTCGTTAATTCGGTAATTATTATTCTTACACACTTCTCTGCCGTCGAACTCACTCCCAGTGTGATAGATTTTGTATCCCAGTGGTCCTGGCCAGGATCTCGGGTTCTCGGATCTCGGGTTCTCTCAGCTGCTAACCCCTGCATTGGATCCAGGCGTGCAAGCTTTCAAAGATCAGCTTCAGCGAGCAAGCGTTAGGCTATCCATGGCTTCCTTCCGGCTCCCGGAGGGCTTGTATCTCACTGGCGTCACCCTAATGGACTCAGAACACGTTGCTACCGGGGCATACGCTAACATCCGTATGGGCCGATATCGCGAGCGCCGCGTAGCGCTGAAAACAATGCGGGTTTTCAGTCGGCAGACACCTGATGAGCTGTCCAAGAGTCGTAAGGTAGTGTCCGAGATGAACATTCTTTGCGAGCTGTTATTAATATATCGATGCAGACATTTTGTCGCGAGATCTCGCTGTTGCATAGCCTTGACCATCAAAACATATGCGGGCTGATAGGCGTCGATCGCGAAGTATACGGAGGGCTCCCTAGGCTGGTAACGGAGTGGATGCCACACGGAAATATTATGGAATTCATCGAAGCCAACTCTTTTGTTCTCGGCGAAGTCAAGCAATTCGTGCGTGTTTCGATATTTATCAAATACGTATGGCTTTTGACCATGGTTTAGGTGATAGATATCGCCCGGGCGTTAGAATACCTACATGACAAGAATGTGGTCCATGGAGACCTGCATGTGGTTCGTCTGCATCTTCTACATGTGCGATGTCATCTTAAATCTTGTTCTAGAGAAACATCCTTATCGACGCCGACCGCCACGTCCGCCTTGCAGACTTCGGACTGTCAGATTTCTCCGATGCGTCTTCTGCCAGTATCAATTCTGCGTCTGCGGTTCGATTTATGGCGCCAGAGATCTTGCATCCAGAGAAGTACGGCTTGCAGCACATGCGACACACTCCCGAAAGTGACATTTACTCGTTTGCGATGTGCACGTGGACGGTGAGCAGAGTTCTGTCGTGAGTGGAGCTTCAGCTGATCGCATGTCTCTGAGTTAGATTTTCGACGGCAACGTCCCATTCCATGATTACTCAGCCGTCAGAGCAACATTAGCCATCATCGAGGGCAAGCGCCCCTCCCAGTACACAACTACGCACCCCCTCCCAGAACCTTTGTGGTCTTTAATGAACCTCTGCTGGCATGAGCAGCCGAGAGACAGGCCCAAATTCCCGGACCTCTACCGTCGCCTTCGGCGCATGATTCATCCTTCCTCGTTGAGGCCCCGCTCAAGGACAAAAGGCTTCCGCAGTAGGAGATTGAGTCCAGCATCTCGTTTGCGCGCAGATGAGTCTCGTGGCCAATCAGTCGGTGGCAACGAGAGCGACGATGACGGACTTAACCCGCGTCAAACACTGCAGCGGAGCCGCGGTGTGCAGTCCACCAGATGCACGCCTGTCGCGAAGTCCAATTTGCTGAACATCCCGCTACCGAGTCTAGTTGAGCATTCGCGCACTAGTCTGGCGGTCATGCAAAGCTTGGTGCCGCCAACCGTCCGCAATCTGGCGAGCGTCCACCCTGATGCGGAGCGCCTTGTCCCCCAGATTATATATCGACCCCCGCAGGCTCAGCAGCTGGCCAGCGCGGACGCGTCACCTATCATGTTTAATGTCTTTGGTCCACGCGGTTGTGGAATCAACTGTCTCGACGCGCTCAATGAACGATTCGCGGAGTTGCAAGACTTGAACGACATCATTGAGTGCCAGAGAAACATGATCTTGAGGATTATGGTATGTGCTCATCCAAGTTTGAGATTTGTGGGCTGCAATGCTTACGAGGACACAATGCATCTAGTGGCCTGATTACGAGCCTTGGTCGGTCCCCATCCTTCTTCACTCTACCACCACTCGGGCAGAGCTAGCTATGCGTGTCAGCTCCTGCACGCAGACTTTCTTAGACGTATGTTCCTCTCTATCTGGATCGTCTGCGCTCCTGTTAACGCAATCTACAGGAATCACTGGCGAAATGTCTGAGAACTGACACTCGTTGGAGACTGGGGCCCGGCGCCATCATGCTGTCCGACCTCGAACTGATCGGTCTGCAGCCTGTGGCTGCGCGAGACTGGCAGATCCACTTCCGAGTGCGTTAGGAGGCGCCTCTTGCAACCTCTTGCAACCTAGGCTGCATGAAATTTCGTTGAAGCTATCTAACTTTGGTACCCTTATTGTCACGTCGCGGTAATTGTCCCCACAATTTTTGCCACAGTAATTTTATTTACTTAACATGAAACTTTGTATGGACAAAAATACATGGTAGCTGCATATCATTCTCTATCCAAACCTCATCTCGTGCACGACGACGA
>NW_006767632.1:289475-291087 GCF_000300595.1 Phanerochaete carnosa HHB-10118-sp | reverse complement strand
CAATGCTTACGAGGACACAATGCATCTAGTGGCCTGGTTACGAGCCTTGGTCGGTCCCCATCCTTCTTCACTCTACCACCACTCGGGCAGAGCTAGCTATGCGTGTCAGCTCCTGCACGCAGACTTTCTTAGACGTATGTTCCTCTCTATCTGGATCCTCTGCGCTCCTGTTAACGCAATCTACAGGAATCACTGGCGAAATGTCTGAGAACTGACACTCGTTGGAGACTGGGGCCCGGCGCCATCATGCTGTCCGACCTCGAACTGATCGGTCTGCAGCCTGTGGCTGCGCGAGACTGGCAGATCCACTTCCGAGTGCGTTAGGAGGCGCCTCTTGCAACCTCTTGCAACCTAGGCTGCATGAAATTTCGTTGAAGCTATCTAACTTTGGTACCCTTATTGTCACGTCGCGGTAATTGTCCCCACAATTTTTGCCACAGTATTTTTATTTACTTAACATGAAACTTTGTATGGACAAAAATACATGGTAGCTGCATATTTATTCTCTATCCAAAACTCATTTCGTGTACGACGACGATAGCGCGCGTTTCAGGCACGCTGCACGGCGACCTGCCCTAAACTGCTATGACGTAGCACGTCTGCCCCGGGTGTCTCCGAATTGGACCCGGCTTGCATGTCTTCTTCATTTTGTACACCGCCAAAAGTTCCACGGGTGGTGACCAGACGGGAGGTACTGGAAAGTTCCTGGACGATGACGCCCGAATAAGACATGTGAGCACCCAAATTTCATCATATTTCGCCTCTGGCCACGGAGCAGTTCCAGACACGGGTGGAAGCCAGGCGTGAAGATGGGTGGTAGAGACATGTCTTTGCTGGTAGAAGCCACCCGTGTATTTGCAACCCTCGGAACTCTGGTAGTCTGTCATCTTGCCAAGTTCGCGGAGTAGTCGACAGCGCACGGCAGGTGCATCACGCGGCCTTAATGTAATGATAACTTCATCGAGTGCTTGCAATTGCGGTAATATAATATATTGTGGCACTGCCGTAAAACTAAGCTTGACTGCCGACAAATTCGTTAACAGTCTGCTGCAACTCCGGAACTTGTGCCTGAATGTCACCATCCTCACCCTCCTCAATGACACCGTGAGTAGCCCAATCATTCGCTAAGATCTTGCTGAAAATCTTGTTCATCTTCTTGGGATTGCAGTCAGCCGCGTTGCGAATCTCTGCAAGATTCTTGTTGGCTGAATCCCAGAAGTCGCAGTCGGATTTGTCAAGAATGTCTTTCGCTATTGCAGATGGTCTGCATTAGTCAATGCCAAACATCGGAAGTTGAGCGAGAGGCAGGCACATACTAGAGGCGCCACTCTTGTGCAGAGCTGAAGAGACAGCTCACATGACGTGCTCCCGCAGAGTTCAATTTTCAGTGAGCTTGAAGATGTTGAGGTGTTCCTGATGGTCATCACCGTCAGTGCCAGCATAAAGCTAAGTGAGACAAGCATTAGCACACTGCTGACATGTCAAGAAGATCCAGAATAAGTTCGACTTACTGCCTTTTTGATCTTTGCCTGTTGCTCAGTCATTTCGTTCTGGATGGCCTTAATCACCTTGGCCCAGCGGCCGTGGTTGCGCTCGATACCTGCCGGCAAGT
>NW_006767632.1:283720-289193 GCF_000300595.1 Phanerochaete carnosa HHB-10118-sp | reverse complement strand
AATGAGTTCATCAGAGGGCCCCTATGGGGCCTGTGTACTGATAAAATCTTCTTGCCGCTGTTGAATGGCGAGCAGGAGTGAGAAGATCTTCATCTCTCACGTGGCCGGAGGGTCCTACATCGAAAACCTGTAAGCCTACTGGCCACAAAGTGAGTGTGACCCAATGGAAAGACATACCGCAGCAAAAGAATTGAGCTTCTCTTGCTGCTCAGCATGAAGCTTCGCTTTGACTCCAAGTCTTTTGGCATACTCGAGGACATTCCGGCTGACTGTATTGGCCCTAGTTGCGGGATGTGGTGCATAGTAGGCAGAAGAAGTGTCGTTGTTACTAGCAGTAAGCTCTCGAGAGTGGTCTCTGATGGTACCAGTATCTTCTTCCTCCGAATCGCTCATGCTCTCAGCGAGGCGGGTCTGTTTTCCGAGAACGGTGGCCGGTTGCTTGGAACTGCCAGGCTACGAGCTACTGGCATTAGTGAATCACTCAAGCTCGTTACAGAAGGCAGTTGCAGAAACACAGAGTGCATGTTGATGGGTGTTTAAAAGGAAGGACGACATGCCGTCCTACAGTTTTATGTTGTGATCATTTGGTGGACTTTTGAAGGACTGCTCCAATCATGTCTCAAACAATACAGGCCACATGCGATCCATTGGCATGAGTGAACCACATGCACCATGAATAATCTTCATTTTTAACTTCACCAGTCAGTGTTCACGTCCTGGAAGCATGTCTTGCCAAGAATTGTACAAAAAATATCAGTTTACTTGCAGAAATTTAGGCAACCAACAATACTTATGGGACATATCGGAGTATGACGATAAGTGAAGTGACGAGCTGGAGAATATGGGTGCAGATTTGTTAAGTGCAGCGTCCTAGTCGAACGCTGAATTTGAGGAGGGCGGTGGCAACAAGGCAGAGCTCTCAGATGATCACAACCCGAACATGGAAGAAGACCCTGAGCCAAGTTCTTGCAAGCGCAAGAGAGCATGACCGCATCTGTATTTATGCCGCGGTATATATAGAGCATTGCTACTATATGCCAATAAACTTGCTCTGCAAAGCACAAGCTCCTGCACCCATCTTCAATACATGGGGTGCATGATTGTACAAACTGTGCAGAAATAATCACAATTCTTGGGCAGGTATCCAGCTGGACCTGTTGGGTGACTGTTGTGTGACCCATTGCCTGGTGACCAAATGAGCTACCAGATGGCAGCCAGACCTTATCAGCTGTCTGGCGGTTATACAACAGGGATGCTTCAGCCACCTGATCGCTCAGGTGGCTCATGGTTTAAGCACTGGTATGGACTCTACCTGGGTGAAAATTGGCGGTGTACGCTTCTATCATGGGTACTGCAGGATGACGGGCTACAAGAAGCTCAACAAGAAACGAAGACCTGGTGTTGGAGCTACCAACAGGGCCGCAGAAATCTGGGAGGAAAACATTGGACAGGTTGATGAGTCTGCCGATGGACGTGCTTGTGGAAGTGAGTATAAGTGTAATTATCTACATCCTGCTAGAGGTGACACTCTTGTACATCAGGGAAAAATGACTTTGCTACATAGTATTACGAAGCCAGTGTAGAAGTCGAAGCAGTCGGAGAATGGTCCCCCTTTCAGTAGCAAGCACCAAACACGTCCCTGCTCCGGAAGCACTCTCGTAGTAACCACTAGTCTCAGGAGCACTCTCGTAGCAACTCTGAGGTATAACTGTAGCTTGCCCCATATAAGCAATATTGCACCTGGTATTGTAGTATTGATAACCAATCACCCATCTCATCATACAAGTATCATCAGAGCATTAATATTGAATAGCATATTAACTATTTTACAGGGCTGTATTTACACAGAATGTCTTGTACTACCACTTGAATGAGCATGGGCAAACATTACATTAGTATGTATCACCTTGGGCACACAGCTGGATGTGGCACACTGAGGTAGCGCACAAAGACGGCGCCGGGCTGCGGTACTCCGGGGAAGAGCGCCGCGGGCAACACAAAGTTGGTGCCAGCAGCAGACACGTTCATGTGGTTGAAGAGTGCAAGTGCACGCACATGCGCCATCACCTGATCGTAGACGGTGCAGCCACATGCGCGGCGCTGTAGTTGCTTTGCGAGCTGTCTATGCCGAGGTCAAGAACGTGGCTCCCATTCGCGCTCACGAGTGCCCCCGCTACAGCGAGCACCGCATAGAAATTTATATTCATGTTTGCACTACCCACACTCGCACCGCACGCAACACCCGCCAGCAGCTTGAGCAGGTTGTACAATACGCCCAGCTTGTGCGTGTGCAGGTACACACCTGAATAGCCAACGCTTGCCCTCTGCAGCGCACAATCCACCATCCAGAGGCTGACAGCAAGCTTGTTGGACCCAGGGACCCCACCACAAGAGGCGGAATCAAACTCGTCCATCAGTAGGGGCTGCGCTGGTTGGACGGCGTCGAGATGATGGCCTGGAGGTCCAAGTGCTGACCTCGGTGAGCCTTTGTACACAGTACCTGTGCGAGCCGTGCTTACCACTTGCTCTCTGCCACTCACGGGCCCGTCTTCACCGCTTAATGATACACCACTGAGCCTCTCGCTGGTATTCATGCTTGCTGTTCGATGACGGGCGCACCCATGTGTCTCTCGAGCAGCCGCACAGGATGCCAGTCATTGCGCCTGCCAGTGTTGCTCAGTTAATCACTAGGATTACTAGTTAAAGGTTGACTATTGTGACTAGTTAATGACCAGTTAAATAGTTATTGCCTGACGATGACTGGGTGGTGCTCTGGGTCTCTCCACGTGATTTACCGAATGCGCCATGCTGCCCGCATGTCTGCCTTCTGAATGCTTGCTGCAGCCTCACCAGGCCCTCGAGACTTGCACGTGTCCTTGTGTACATAGCCTGTGAGGTGGAATACATCATTTTTGACAATCCCACTTCGCTCTGAACGTCTCCCACCACTCCGAGCTCGATGAACCACATCGAGAATGTCAGAGGGAAGTCCAGCTGGTGGAGAAGGCACTTTCTTGACCATCCACTAAGGTCGATGAAGCACCCATCAGCATATGCAAATCCGGATGCGCCTACCTCTGACAAGTTCAAGGTCATCTGTTGTGCCTGCTACACTTCTGCCCTTAATCAGGCAAAGTGGACTGATCCTCATCTCAATCAGTCAGCTTTCAACGATCAACGTGAGTACTATTTATTGGCCGTGATTGTTGTAATAAGCAGTTGCTAATATCTCACCAGTATGGAGTCAGTCAAAGGCAGATGCAGATTGTATCTGGATCTCCACTGCAAAGCCAACAATAATAAATCACCTCATCCATTGCAAGCGTGGGGTGCTGCCTGAGGTCAAAGAACAAGCAATCACAGAGAAGATGAAGAAAGATTCAGCCGCCAACAGAGGGGAGGAGGCTTATGAGTACATGGAAGCTCCCATAGCAGGTCCGTCGAGTAGGTTCAGCTTTGATCCTGCTGCTGCCGCACCACAGTACTATCCGCCATCAGTCCAGCCTGAGCCTACAGCCTATCCCATGGCACCAGGACTTCAGCAATCATTCTCGCTCCATGCAGGCTTTCACGGGGCACTTCCTTCACCCCTCATAGGCAGCTCGGCAGGTAAGTGAAAGAGAATGATGGCATCTGGTGCCTTTCGTCTAAGCTGACCCATGCAGATCGCACTATGTCACCTATTCCTCTAGAATTCCAACAGCTTCCGGCCACCGTGACTCCCTCCTCTTACTCTCCGTTGCCCAGCCCAACTATAACGTCATCGTCATTTGGCCAGGGTTTATCCCTGCCAAATGTTTACGTTCCTCTGCTCAGGCGTGGCGCTAGCCGACACCCCATTTCTATGCCGCCGAGACTCACAGCTTCACACTGGACGGACAGCTGCCAAGAGCACTTTGAAATGCTCATCACCCGCTTGACGGCTTCAGCAAATCTTCCCCACCGCTGGGTTGAGAATCATGAGTGGGTGACACTTGTTGCCAAATTTATTCCAGGCGCGAAGCTTTTCTCACGAAATAAACTAACAAAGACTCTCATTCCGCAAGAGCTCGAGCGAGTTCAGGGCTTGGCACAGAAGAACTTGAAGGACCTGAAGGTTGCGGAAGGGACTTTCCAACTGGACGGCTGGACAGGAGGCAACTACCATCACTTCCTAGGGTTCATGTTCATGGCCGGATCGAAGGTATGACATATGCAGGCTTGCAGAAATTTATTCTCAATTATCTCCTATGTATTTCAGGTCTTTGCAGCTGAACTCAAGGATACATTGTGCGAAAGGAAGACTGCAGAAAAATTACTCACACATGTGCGGGCCGAGTTTGCTCGCACGGAGGAGACATGGAACATCAAACTTGTTGCCCTCGTTTCGGACAACAGCAGCAAGTCGCTAGCGATGCGGAAGGCCTTGCAACTTGAAAGGCCAGATCTTATCATCATGCAGTGCTACACTCATTAGATCAACCTTGTAGTTGGCGACTATTTCAAGAAGTCTGGTGCAAAATTTCTCAAAGCGTCCGCTGAGGCCGACCAAGTGATCAGGTGGCTCCGCAGCAAGACCCAAGTCCTTGCAATACTTCGCAAGGTTCAGGAGGAGCAAGGCGTCTCGTCTCCTCTAACTGTTATTCGCGCTGTTCTTACTCACTGGACCTCTCATTACCTTGCTTATTGGCGTCTTCTTGACCTCAAGAACTGGATCACACAGGTTATCCCCCAGGATAGAGGGCGCGTCGAGGCCAGACAAGAGAGTCAGCTGGTCACAGGCGATAGAGAAGCAAAGGAGAAGGCAAAGGAGACTCTTGCGATCATTGATAAGGCTATTTTTTGGCACCAACTCGCACGGTACGTCGCAATCGAGCTTTGCTAACAATGGCGTAGCAATAATCTTTGTAACCTGCAGCATCAAGGTACATCTCATGCCGCTTGCGCTAGCTGCCAACATTCTCCAGTCCACATCGAGTCGACTCGATCACGTCGCCCTGGTGTTCGGCACATTGTTTCTTCGATTTACTAATCTTGCTGAAGACAAGGACGCTGATGCCGATGAAGAAGAGATCTGCCGGGCTGTATGCAACAGTCTCAATAAGCGATGGCTGGACAGTGATCAAGGCGTCCTTGTAGCAGCGGTCATTCTTAATCCACATACTCGAGCAGCGCCACTTAAGAGCTTCTGGCACGCAGACGTCATAACGCTACTCGCCCGCATTTGGAAGCGTCTGTTTTCATCAGATACTGTCCCGCCCGCGTTCTACAATGAGGTGAAGGAGTACATCTCAGACACCGGCACCTACGCAGACATGCCAAACCTTGCTGCGTCACTCCAAAACCCTGATGATCCGGACGTGAGTGTGCTTGTCTCAATTCTGACAAATGCTAATCACGCATTATCAGCATTCCGCTGCACCTCTTGAAGTCTGGAAGCTCTTCATGACAGCCAGTGGCCCGGTCTCTCCTCTGCAGCGGCTTGCCGAACGCA
>NW_006767632.1:273571-283666 GCF_000300595.1 Phanerochaete carnosa HHB-10118-sp | reverse complement strand
TCTTGCGATCATTGATAAGGCTATTTTTTGGCACCAACTCGCACGGTACGTCGCAATCGAGCTTTGCTAACAATGGCGTAGCAATAATCTTTGTAACCTGCAGCATCAAGGTACATCTCATGCCGCTTGCGCTAGCTGCCAACATTCTCCAGTCCACATCGAGTCGACTCGATCACGTCGCCCTGGTGTTCGGCACATTGTTTCTTCGATTTACTAATCTTGCTGAAGACAAGGACGCTGATGCCGATGAAGAAGAGATCTGCCGGGCTGTATGCAACAGTCTCAATAAGCGATGGCTGGACAGTGATCAAGGCGTCCTTGTAGCAGCGGTCATTCTTAATCCACATACTCGAGCAGCGCCACTTAAGAGCTTCTGGCACGCAGACGTCATAACGCTACTCGCCCGCATTTGGAAGCGTCTGTTTTCATCAGATACTGTCCCGCCCGCGTTCTACAATGAGGTGAAGGAGTACATCTCAGACACCGGCACCTACGCAGACATGCCAAACCTTGCTGCGTCACTCCAAAACCCTGATGATCCGGACGTGAGTGTGCTTGTCTCAATTCTGACAAATGCTAATCACGCATTATCAGCATTCCGCTGCACCTCTTGAAGTCTGGAAGCTCTTCATGACAGCCAGTGGCCCGGTCTCTCCTCTGCAGCGGCTTGCCGAACGCATTTTCTCTGTTTGCCCTAACGTTGCCCCCGTCAAATGCTTCTTCAGCCTGTTGAAGTGAATTATGACCCCCTCCCGCTCACGTCTCACCAGTACAAATCTCATGAACTCCACAGAGCTCAGTCTGCACATTATGCAAGAATATGAGTTTGGTGGCGCTCTGGCAACGCGCCTCCAGCGGCGCGAGTGACACTTCATCGACTGCGCAGCAGCACCGCCACCTACTATTACCCCAACTGTACATGTGCCCCTGGCAAATGTACCGATCGCTGCATCTGTCACACCGTTAGCAGCGGGTTCTGCGTTCTCCGGCACTGCCTCTGCGTCTGGCCCGAGCTTAGTATTTCAGCCTGGTGCTAGCTCACCTGGCCCCATCACAGTCCCCATGACTGGCCAGCCCAAGGCCAGCCCGATTGGCTCAACAGGGCAAGCTTCATCAGAGACGCAGCCCAATGAGCGCGCACCCAATGCGCCGTCCATGCAGGATATTGCTCTTGCAATGGCGCGGGCTGCAGAATGTGAGATTCAGGCAGAACATCTCTCCACTGTCATGTCTCAGTGTCATGGGCAGCCATTACATTGCCGCCTTGATGATTTATTCGATTTTAGGAACACATATTGGACTGACACTATGGACAAGCTGGGGTTGCGCGGGCTAGAAGAAGAGATGGAGGTTCATGGGTTGTTTGATTTGGATGCAGAAGGGGAAGAGGACTGTGAGGAACTTCGCGCTTGTACTTAGGTTGTATATAAAATAGTCACTACCTCGAAAGTTTTGCAACATTGCCTCTCAGACGTCCCACTTGCACTCAGGCAGATATCCGCGCACTCCGATTGGACGGCGGCATTTTCCGAGATCAGGACCCGAGAACCGCCCAGTTACAGTCATTAGTTAAGTCATTCAGTAAAGTCAGTGACTATTTAACTAGTCATTGACTAGTCATTAACTAGCACAACACTGGCGCCTGCCAACCTGCCCGCCAGCCTGGCACCTCCACCGCTGCCTCCACTGGACGACTACCTACCCATTTCGCATGCCTGCCTACCTGCTATCTGCCACTCTTCCTCCACCCCTGCCCCAGTGCTGCACAGCCTCCCGCTTCTGCCGTGACTGCTTGACCGCTCGACCGCGTTGCGGCAACAATGAAGAGCTGCATGGCCGCAGTGCGTCACATCAAAAGTAGTTAGTGACGGAGCCCATCTTCAATCTCAGAACACTTACTTTGCTCGTAGCATATTACCTGCTCGTCATCACAGGGCAGAGCTAAGGATGGGAGAAGAATGTGGCAAACGAACTGATAGCGCCATCAGTTTAGGGCCAGCATTGACAGACTTGGACAGTTGTGCATCGCTCCAAGCGCCCGCGCAAAGTAGTGTCTCATTCTTGTGTGCGGGCTTTCTGAACGACTGTAGTACTAGCTAGTTGGTTACAGGAATCATTATATTACTAGAAAATGAGTAATTGTGGCTATAATGAAAACGTAAGGTGAGCCTCTACTCCGAGGCCACTACCGCAACTCCTTGTGCTACGCGGCGGGCAGCTCCGCGCGCCGCTAGCTTCGGACGCTTTGGAGTGAAGCCCCCACTATGGCGCCAAACAGTGTTTCCTGATGTAGATAATACAATGCCTCATGCCGATAGACTTGCTGCATCTTGCACGGACGAACAAGACTTTCCGCAAGTTTCTCCTCTATCGGTCAGTCGTGTGCCTCTGGCAGACAGCGTTGCAACAAGTGGAAGGCTTGCCTGACTGTCTGGCATGGATGACTGAGCCGGCCTACGCGGACTTAGCGTTCGATAACCACTGTTATGTGTGTCTTTCCCTGTTCTCCCGTTGACATACTCTCAGGGACATCCAGAAATGTGGAAAGGCCGGTACGAAGATGGTGTACTGGGTGTTTGGTACTCGATATTGTCCTGTGTGTAGGAATACTATGTATGTCTATTCGATGTTCGGGTTTAAATTTTTGGAAAACAGAACGGCTGTACTCTATTTCAAACTTGTCAAGTGCACAGATCCGTTCAGCTGCTCGTTTGGATACAAAAGTGCTGCCCAATCAGTAACATACGCACACGGTAAGCTGCCGTCGGATAGATGTCTCCGGTTGATTCTAGCGCTAATTCTTTTAGACTGTACCGGCCATGCACACTATCACCACCTTCCTGAGGTGGAGGACTACGAGGGGAGCTACGAGAGATGGAGCAAGGAGGAGGTTGCTAAGCGCAAGGAGCTCGTGATGGAAAAGGTTGAGGTAAGTGAACCAAATCACATCAGGAAACAGCATCTTGCTGCGTAGCAGGGGCATCTACTACCACCAGCCACCGCGTTTGCGCTTGCCGCTTAGTGCATGCGCGAGGCTCAGGAGAGCCTGGTAGCACTTAGCAGCTGCTCATATGCACCACCTAACTCTGGCTAATTTCTCGCGCCATAGACTAGATTTGTATGTAAAACATATGCTTACAACATTAGTGAATGAAACTAAATAGTACAAGAGGCCGCTTCGCTGTGCTCCGCGACTGCTGTCCTCGTAGATGTGGTTCTGCGGGCGGGAAATTTAAGCTCAAAATTTTCGATTTCACTTGCTGTTTTGATTTCAGGGCTGCAGCATAGCCGTGCTGCGCGCGGCGTAAGCAAAGGAGAGCGGAAGCAACGATTGGGCCCAATCAAGGAGAATGACGAAATAGGGGCCGTCGAAAGGTATATAAGGCGAGGGATGGGAGAGGGGGGCCCCTGGAGCAAGTAAGACAGGGATAAGAAAATCGTTTCTTACTTTGAGGGCATCTGTGTAATAGTATAGTAATACAAAATTTTGATTATGACACTTGAAGCTTGAAGTACTGTCCGAAGGTGGTATACTCTTCACTTGCTCAAGTATGGGAATGTCTGCCCTAAATTAACGAATGATGGCACGGCCGATGGTAACAAGCGCCCGAACACCCCTCCTTGTTCCACGTCGCCACCGCGCTGCGTCAGCCTATGTCGGCAGTGTCAGTCAACGGGCAATGCGTCGACGCCATACATGTCCTTGCGTAAGTTATGTTCTTCTGACATATACCATACCCTTCTCATGAGCAGTGAGGTCGCATTGTCATGTGCGGAGCAGGCGCACAAGCCCCAGAGTAGCGAAACAGTGTTTTGCGCGCAACCAAGAAGCCTATGAATGATACGACAAGCACTACAGGCCACAAGAGTTAAGGGTGCGATGACTGCGTTGCTGCTAGGATACCCGCAGCTGTTGAGGGCGGCGCAGCCCTTCACCGCTATCTTCCTTTTCTCAATGGAGGATGCGGTGTCTCACAGATTACAGGCAGCGGTGATCGGTGAGTTCATTATGTCATATAATCTTGATATTGATAAGTTGGGCTCGCATCAGGCAATGGAAGATCCGCTAAATCCACCTCCCACTGCCATACACCTCCACCCCATGTCGTGCATTTCGGGGTATGCCATGTTCTTACACTTACACACCTCTGCAGTGGTCCTGTCTAGCTTTCACGCGAGCACCGGGTGCGCGTTGCGCTCGAACGCACCCTCGAAATCTCCAGCACAAGCACAACCACAAGCGCCTGCAGCTACGTGGGGCATATTGTGAGCCACCCGCGACGTGCCTCATAGCGAGCCTGTCGCTGCTGCACGGGTATCGCAAGAAGGGCGGTTAACGGGTTGCGCATCCGAGATTACCAGCTGCATGTCCTGCGCTGTTTCCTGCGCTGGATGCCTAGCGGTTTTAAGACTTAGGTGAGTAATGCCCCCGCAGATCATATAGTACTATTCTGACTCTATACATTATAGATTTACCTCTTGTGTCTATCCCCTACCACAGCAGAATGACTCTAGTGTAGTATACACCAACATGTACTGTACAGTTGTGTGCCTAATATATTTCTTCTGTCAATCTATTCCCTGTGAGTGAGTGTGCAAAGCCCGGGACGCCATCTGCTGGTATCTACAGGCAGGCTGCGACAGTGCCACGGTGTGCTGCTGAATGTTTGCAGGCTGCCACAGTGTGTTGCCAAACTTATGCAGGCTGCCACGGGTGCTACAGAGACATGGCGGGAGACTACTGGTTGCAGGGTAATAGGGGTCAGTTCCACCGGGCTGCTGGAACTACAGAGCTCACGGGGCGCTTCTGGTCTCAGACTTTTTTTCCTAGTGCATTTCCCTGCGCATTATGCGTTTCTCATCTGGTGACTCCCCAGTTCGCCGCACGCTGCGAAAGCTGGCAGTATCGTTGTGCTGAGGACCATGCTCAAGAGTCAGAGGATACTAGAACGCGAAGACTAAAAATGTATGCGCTTTCGAGTAGCTTGCCTGCGCAAGGTTAATTCTCTCTGCCCGGTAGAATTGTTGAAAAGCTGAGAGAGCTTGGCTGGGGCGAAGAGCTTGATCAGATGAAACCCAGATACGAGTCGCTCCGGAGGCATGCGGACGTGCAAAAGCCTCAAGAGTTGACCGAATGAAGTGAGTGTCTACTGTAAGATGTCAGTTTGCTGGCCACTAAAGATGTAGAACATGCAGCTTGGACGAACATTCAACCCCGAATAGAGAAGCATATGGAACACATCAGACAGCTGCGCCTTGCTTTTGAACAACATGATGTCATCACGAGACGATATAGGCTTTTTGTGGAACTGTACCGCGAATGATTCTCTCAACAGCCAGGCAAAGCGACACTTCCGCTCCCGGGAGAGTTGCTACGGCGCCCAGAAATTGTCGCTATTGTCGTTCAGCCTAGTGAGGTCAAAGTCGACAGGGAAGCCTTCGATCCCTTCCGTGAGCTCCTTCCAGACTGGACGCAGAGATGGCGCGAAGAATGCGAGGCACAGCTCCATGCGATTGTGCTCGGCTCGCTGGAGTACAAGGACAAGCTTTCCGCAAACGTCGACCCGCTCTCACTCGCAAGCGTCGCGTTCGACTGCAAATCCTGCCAGAGCTACGCAGAAAACGACAACCTGCTCCCGCCACTGCCACCCCACATGATCGCGCACGGCTGTCTCACGGGCCCCTGCAGCATGTGGAACGGCAAAGACCCTGTCGAGCGCGTGATCTGCGCGGCCACTCTGTACCCGCCCGGCGTGACGATCGTGGGATACAGGTCGTGGAGCGCAAAAAGCCTGCGCATCGGTGTATGGCACCGCCGCGCATGCGAAGTTATACGTGCAGTAGGCAAGAATCCTATGACGACGACGCGCGAGGAGATGGACGCGCTCGAGGTGCGGTTCTGGTGCAAGACCTGTCTCGAGGACGGCTATGAGGAGGAGCAATGGCAGGTCATGAAGTGGTGGGATGCGGTACGCACACATCACAGATGGCTTCTCGAACGTTGCTGACATACAGCCACAGCTCTACCACTACGTCTATCACGACCTTGTGAATGACCTTGTGAAGCCGGTCGACTACGCCGCGCTGCCGGCCTCGCGCAAGCTCATGCACGCGCACTGGGAGGTCATGTCTGGAGAGATTGTCTCTTCAATCAAGGCGATCAAGTCGCTGGCATCCAAAGTCTACTTTAACCGCTCGTTCAAGACTCATCCTGACGCGATATGGTACTTCTGCAGCCACTGCCACGTCGGGTGGGAGAACTGCCTAGATATTGAAGAGCACCTATATACCAAGTGAGTACTTGCTCCGAATTGTCTTGTGGTACGCACAAAGTTTTGAGGGGGGTTTCTGGAAAGGCATGAGCTTGACACCATCATGCCCGATGTTGACTACTGGCTTCATCCTGATGCAGAGCTCACAATGGTGAGGCCAGTGTACGTCTTCAAGCGCAAGTCGATGACGCAACTCTCATTCGAGGACCGGTCCCTGTTCGAAGCCGGCAAGGCGGGATTTGTGGATAATTTTTAAGGGTGTTAGCAGTGGAAGTCGTATGTATGTCGGAATGAGTAGAGCACCGAGTATTGCGATTCTACGTTATAGCTTGCGACCTATCGGTGTATTCACGTGCTTGTATTTATGTGCCAGACAGGTTGATGCTACCGTGAAGGAGCCGCTGAGATGGATCTCAGTGTATGGTGTTTTCATGACGTGTCGCTGTCTTCATAATGGCACGCAAATACTCCACATTGCTCGAAGGCCGATGACGTCCATTGTAGATGCTACATCTCAGAAGGCTCTCTTGGGTTGGACCATTTCCGATGCACCTCTCTTCTTCCTTCATGCCCAGCGCCTCAACTGACTCGCGCTTCGCTAGGGAGTGATCTTGGACAAATGACCAAGCCTATTCACGGTATACTCAGACCCCGTGTGCTTCAATCCCGACCTATTCATGAAAGATGGCAAATAGTAGACCTCACCGTGCACGAGCCTGATACCTCGAACACAATGTCTACCCGAGGTATCGCATGACGTACAATACGATGCAGATCGCCATCACGCTGGAGGAAAATCACCCCGAATGAAGAGTTCAACATCGGATTTGTTTAGTGCGTAGACTATCCTGTGCAATATCTGTCCTTGCTTGTCATGTCATGAGGCTATTATACGAGCGACTGCGGATGTTATATGAGTGATTCAAATGGCGTAATGCTAATGAATTGTCAGCAACCTACAATCCAACTGGACTGGGCTACGACAAGGCTGAGGAGACAGACGAGAGGAAAGTGGGTGAGTAAAGACCAGCTCAAGTCTGGCTTGTTATTGAGCAGTACGAGCTCCTTATATACATGTCAGACTGAATATCTAGAATATCCTATGAGTATACGGAGGTATATAGAAAGTGAAAGAATACTATGGAATCTGGGAGCCCCATCCAGAGTATGTAATATTCATGACATTACCCCCCCCCCATCTAGAATTGTGTCCTCATAATTACTTACCAATCGATCCAAAGCCTCCCGATCCTTGTCGAGTTTTTGTTAAACTCGACACCTCCTCGATATCGCATGACGCAATGCGTTCTAAAATGACTTGTGTGATCCGATCGCCGGCGCGTACCTGGAAGGGTTGATTGGTGGAATTTATCAACACTATGCGCACTTCTCCGGTGTAATCTCGGTCTACAACTCCAGCACCGATATCTATCCCTTTGACTGCTAACCCACTTCTTGGCGCAATTCGCGCATAGGTTCTGTGAGGGGCACACATTGCTATGCCGGTGCCGACAATCTTGCGATCTCGTGCCAGTATCTTAACGCTTTCAGCCGAGTAAAGATCAAACCCAGCTGATTCTTCAGATCTTTGCTTCGGGAGAATCCCACCCATCCGTTGTACCAAAAGAGTGGTATCACGTGTGACTATGTGAACAGGTCGTGTTAATAGAGGGGGGATTCGAATCGTCATGGGCGCGGGTTTGTCAGGACGTCTAGCATGGAATTCCTGAAGGAGTTCCTGACAATTGGTCAAGTTCGCCTGTGATTTCCAGGAGCAGCGATCGCTGTGGGGGCTGTTCTTCCAGAGCACCTGATACTCCAGGTTTCCGTTTCAATCATGACGGGAGTCAAGGATATCTTCGACTTTCCATTCTTTCTCGCCATTTACGAGGTCAGAGACTATTGGTTCTCGTCGCTGTGAGGGATACGTGGGTTCTTTGAAGGGGCTAAGGAGGCTTTCATTGAAAACGGGGTGTTGTTTCCATTGACGTGGGAGTTCCAACTCATAGGCGGAAGCACCGACTTTGCGCTTGACCTTGAAGGGTCCATATCGCTTATTGTTGAGCTTTTTCATTGGCCTGTCTGTTCGGATGTTTATTCCTTCTAGCCAAACTTTATCCCCCACTTTGTACTCTGGTCTGCTCTTCCTCTTTCTGTCGTAGAAGCACTTCATGGTTTCCTGCGCTAGACTGATAGCCGCACTAGTGTCCTCACGTACTCGATCCATTCTATCGACAAACTGTTGGACGTTTTCACTTAGTCCTTCTCGCACTGATTGGGTTCCTTCATAAGGGTGATACCCTTTATTGACGAAGAATGGAGTATACCCGGTGGACAAATGGACTTTATTATTGTATGAAAAGGCCGCGGGTGGCAACCATTTGGCCCAATCTGCTTGTCGGTAGTTGATGGATAATCAGAGATATTGTTCTATCTCGCGATTGATGCGTTCCGTTTGTTCGTCTGTCTGAGGATGATACGCAGTTGAGGGATTGGCTTCGATTCCGAGGGATCGGTATAACTCGGAGATAAACTGATTCTTGAATTCAGTTCCTCTATCACTGATGATCTTTCAGGGTAATCCATGATGTGCGACTACGTTATCTCGAAGTGCCTTTGCCCATTCTTCGGTGTTGAGCTCAATGGTACTTGATATCGTGATTATCTGCTTAGAGTACATTTAAGACGATTACGAGGATGGCATTGTACCCGAATGAGTCTGGTAATACGCCTATCTTGTCCACAGAGATTACTTCCCAGGGTCGCGAAGGGATTTCGTTTGGGAATAGAAGTCCAGTAGGTCGTGTCGTGTGGACCTTGGTTTTCTGGCATTTCTCGCATCCGGCCACGTACTTCCTGATATCTTCTTGAATTCGGGGCCACCAGTAGTTACGCGTGACCATTTCATGCGTCTTGTATTGGCCAGGGTGTCCAGCTAATGGGGTATCATGGTGATGAGCAATGATCTGCTCACGGAGTTTTCTATTTAATGGTACGTAAATACGGTTCCTCCATGTCACGAGTCCGGTACTATCTTCATTCCAATCTTTGTCCTTGTTCTGTAGAGCTACGGTAACTAGCGAATCTTGGTTCCTTTTATATTTTTTAATTCCCGCAACCCAGTCCTGGTCAATTCCTTCTAAACTAAATACGGTACTATGAATCAGGGCACGAAAATGTTCTGGCTTTAATAACACGATATCTGAATTGTCTTCTTTTCCTGCATTGTGCCTTTTTTGGCGAGATAGTCCATCCGCTTTGCCGTTAGATTTACCAGGCTTGTGATGCAACGAGTACTGATATTTGGCTAACTCGGTTACCCATCAGGCCTGCTGCCGGTTGAGCTTCTGCAGCTTTCGGAAGTATTCTAGATTCTTATGATCCGTCCATATTTCAAACGGATATATGGCGCCCATGAGGTACTGACGCCACTTATCAAGACTAGTCATGATCGCGAGAAGTTCCTTGTCGTAAATCTCGTAATTTCTTTCGGCAGCTGTCATGGCTTTAGACAGGTAAGCAATAGGCTTCCATTTGCCATCTTGTCTCTGGGCTAATTCTGCTCCTACGGCAAAGTCCAAGGCATCGCATTCTACTCGGTATGGATCGTCGTCATTGGGTATGGCTAGTACTGGCACTGTGCAGAGAGCGTCCTTCAGGCTTGTGAAGGCTACTTCTTGTTTGATGGTCCATTCGAAAGTAGCATTGCCTGTTAGTGAACTGAGTGGTTTTGCTATTTTGCCATAATCTCGGATGAACCTTCGGTAGAAGTTGGTAAATCCAAGGAATGCCTGAATATCTTGTTTGCACTCGGGCCGTGGCC
>NW_006767632.1:263546-268344 GCF_000300595.1 Phanerochaete carnosa HHB-10118-sp | reverse complement strand
CCTATGGTAGGGCAGGGTACGATTCTAATTGGACGGAGCTCTGTCTAGCTGCCTAAGGGCTAGTGATTACAGAGGTGGCTTCGGGGATGTGATGTGGTAAAAGTTGTGCAAGTGCACGGAAAAGGGTTCCAGGGGTCCGGGTCTTGATGCGATAGAATTTGGTAGGGTTAGGAGTTAGGGTGAGAGTCGGATGTGTGTATTGGGTGGATCGTCGTGTGGAGATGGGTGATGGTTGGAGTGGAAGTGACGAGGATCGTCATAGGGCAGTTGGTGGAGACTCGAGCTAATGTCAGCAACCTACAATCCAACTGGACTGGGCTACGACAAGGCTGAGGAGACAGATGAGAGGAAAGTGGGTGAGTAAAGACCAGCTCGAGTCTGGCTTGTTATTGAGCAGTACGAGCTTCTTATATACATGTCAGACTGAATATCTAGAATATCCTACAAGTATACGGAGGTATATAGAAAGTGAAAGAATACTATGGAATCTGGGAGAACCATCCGGAGTATGTAATATTCATGACATGAATCTTCTTAGGCTGTATGACCATTTCAGATCATGGATTACGAGATGTGCCAGTTGCATACATCATGTCTTGACACAGCACTTCTATCTGCAATACGCTCACTTCCGACAAGTATAAGACCCAGAGCTGTGGAATATTAACAGACTCAGACCGCTCTTGCTCACTGGCACGCCTTTTTGCCCAGAGTCTGAATCGAGGATCCATCCAACCGTCTTGGTTTTCGCAACATGTAAGATCAAAGGGCAAAATATTTACCGTGGCTGTGAACAGCACTCTACAAGTTAGAAAGTTCAAACTTGAACTTCGGCCTGTGCATTTCGATGACAAGGGTCGGGATCGGGGTTCAGGCTATCATGTAAAGTGAAGAAATAGTAAATCTCCTGTCGGGATGATGTCTTCGAAGAATAACATAATAAATTTGCCTTATAACTTTACAAGCAATATGTTCAACCTAGGGAGATATTCTTGTTCTATTATACGTAAGTAGTGCCAGCGTAACGACAAGCGTCGAAGCTAGGGTTTATCAGACGCGCGCTCGGTCTTAACTTAAAAGCCGGTCACTGCCTCGAACATGATGCATGGATGTTTGTTCTCCATGCCTGATCTATACGCGGGGATCGAATACTGCTTATACCTAGACATACTCGATACTACGGCCCGGGCGCGCAGGCGGCCAAGGACCGCGTGTTCATTGCATCCTTAGGACCTCGCCACCAGCCACGTTGCAAGCATGAGGCACCCAAGCACGCCGCTATAACATGGATTGTACCAGCCTGAGTAGACCTGTAGAGGACGTATAGCTCCTGGTGAGTGTCATGCTGTCGCAACAAACTCACCGTTGACCACTCCCTCCCCCAGATACGGCCCGAGAGCGATGACACAAATAGTAAACAACGAAGGTCACTTCGCTCCTCGCGAAGTTAGCGTATGGCGCCAAGAACGAGAGACAGTCGCGGACTTCCACTGCAGAACGTGCCGCGGTCGATTCATGAGCCGGGAGATGGTAACGCTGCATACTCAGATGGAGCACCCGACTGTGTTTACAAGCTACTGCGATGCTCAGGTACGTGGTCAACAAATTTTCATTTGAAGCGCACTTTCATAAATTTTGGCCTTCTAGTCCCAAATCGAATTTCTCGTTGAACCCGTACGAAGCCCTGAATCATGGTGTATCTATAAGGTATGCACCGACTCTAATTTTCTAGATGAAAGGGATCACGAGTGAATCATGCAGCGAACCGCAGCACTTGTCGCGAATGACATTTCCAGTTTGTCAAAGCGGAACGAACGCTTGGACATGGTTCGCTCTGCGTATGTCATGAGTTGAATGAACCAGCGTCGGTAACAGCTACCCACACCCCCACAGATACGACTCGCTTCTAGATCTGGAGCGACTATGTAGATCTGCCTCAGGCCGTGTTGCTCTGTTAACCGGTGCGATGCCACAGCGCGCAAGGCTAGTGGAGGTAAGTGTCCATTCGCTCAGGGTGAACGCCGCTGAATGGTAACCCAGCTCTCTTCTGGGCTGTTATGCCGTCAAGGCCCCCTGTGGGAGGCCCTCAAAATCGACGATCGCTCTATCTTCTTAATGCTTCAAATAGCCGTGTCCCACGATGAAGATGTGATCATGGGATTACGCGAGGACAGTGCGGCTTCCTTCCTGACTCTCATTGATTCGGTACGCGTCATTCTCGGGAACGTTCTGCCTGTATTCTCACTCTCATCCACGGCAGGTCTTGTACTCTGGTGAACATGGGCATGACCTCTGGTTATCCCATCAGCCAGCTCTCACGCTGGACACGGAAGGTTTCAGATATAATCTGCGGCGCATCAGCATCAGACTGTCCATGGTCTCATACCAGCTCCCGAAGGGCTTGTACATCACAGGCGTCACCCTGGCGGACCTGGAACAAGTCGCTGCCAGAGGGTACACCAACATTCGTGCCGGTCGATATCACGGGCGCCTGGTAGCATTGAAGACGATGCGAGTTTCCAGTCGGCAGAAACTCGATGAACTATCCAAGAATCAGAAGGTAGTGGAGCGATTAAATTTGTCGCCCATTGCTCATTTACCGCTCCAGGCATTTTGTCGCGAAATCCTGCTGCTGCACGGCCTCAACCATCCAAACATATCCGGACTTATAGGCGTCGACCGCGAACTCTTTGGACACTTCTGCCTGGTGACCGAGTGGATGCCATATGGAAATATTATGGAGTTTATTGCGACCAACTCCTTTGTCCTCGGCGAGGTTAAGCGATTCGTGAGTGTGTCAATATCTGTCTTAAGAGGCACAGTAGTTAATCCAGGTGCAGGTAATAGAGATAGCCTCCGCTCTGGCATACCTGCACGGTGAAAATGTGGCACACGGAAATTTGCACGTGGTGCGTCGACATCCCTTCCGTCCGCGAAGTCCTCATAAATGCCGCCCTAGGGAAATATTCTCATCGACGCCGGTCGGCATGTTCGCTTGACAGATTTCGGTCTATCGGATTCTTGTGATGCATCTTCTGCTAACGCTAGCTCTGCTTCCACCGGCGCGATCCGGTATATGGCACCAGAGATCTTGCATCCAGAGAAATACGGTCTACGATATGTCCGCCACACCCCCGAAAGCGATGTCCATTCGTTCGCAATGTGTGTATGGGCGGTAAGACTTGTTATATCCCAAGCGGATCCACGGCTAATTGTCCTCATACCAGGCTTTCAACGGCGACTCACCCTTTCACGATTTTCCGGCGGTCGTAGCTTCATTATCGATCATCAGCGGCAAGCGGCCTCCCGTACACACAGCTAGTCACGACCTTCCATCACCGCTGTGGTCCTTGTTAACCCTCTGCTGGCAAGAGAGGGCGGTAAATAGACCTAGCTCACACGAAGTCTACCATAGGCTCAAGCAAATGTTCCGGCCTTCCGCCCCGTCGAATACCCACTCGACAACGCCAGCTGTCAGCAAAGTGAAATCGGCTGGGCTCTCGCGTCCTTACGGCGAGACGGACAGCTCCGGAAACGAGTTGACTTCCAGTAGCGAACCAGAGAATGTCGGCTGCAAGCCCACCACACAGCAGTTTGTCAGGCAATGCCGCGTCGTACAACCTGCCGGAGACACGCCCATCATCGCGGGACCTCCGCCTCCAACAATGATATGGGGCCTCACTGCGCGGCCTGGTATTGATCCGCCGGTAAACATCGCCGCGCCACAGACGGTGCGACACCTGGCAAGTAGGCATCCGGATGCGGAGAGGCTGGTCCCGCAAACTGTCTACCGACCTTCGTCGGCTGTGCAGCTGCGCGCGGGACACGCTTCGCAGGCGACGCCCATATCGCCCATCATGTTCTATATCCACGGTCCGCGGGGTTGCGGAATCAGTTGCAACGACGCGCTCAATGGAAGATTCGCGGGGTTGCAGGATCCAGACGCTCTCGTTGAGTGTCCAAGGTCCATGATGCTGAGAGTCATGGTGCGTGTGTATCCAAGTTCGCACCCGTGTCGAGCTTGGCGCTGACGAGAGCACGACGCGCCTAGTGGCCTGATTACGAACCCTGGTCGGCCACTATCCTCCTTCACCCCGGAACGTCTCGAGCAGACTTAGCGATGTGCGTCAGCCTTCACGCGCAAAGGTTCCTCGACGTATGTCCTTCTCCGATGTTTTGAGCCTCGCGCGCGTCTCAACACGATCTGCAGGAGTCACTGACGAAGTGTCTGAGAGATGATACGCGCTGGAGGCTGGGGCCCGGTGCCATCACACTTTCTGACCTCGAGCTGGTCGGTCTGCAGCCCGTGACTGCACGAGATTGGCAGGTCCACTTCCGGGTGCGTCAGGCGACGCTTCAAGCAGTCTAAGTTGCATGGTCCATTGTTCGGGATCCCCCAAACCCCAGTTTCCGGGTCAGTTTTGCGTATACCTCCGTAGCATACTTCATCTCGTGGGTGTAGAATGGGACGCACCCTGCCCTTATCGTTGTCCATCCTATTATCCGTGCTGCGCTATGCGTGCTGAACACGTTCCCATGGTCGGCATGATGGGGCTGGATATTGAAGATGACACTGCCGCCTTTGTTCGGTTGATGGATGGTCAATTCCTAGACACGAGAGAAATTTGGAACTTTTTTGTTACAAAAAAATGCGAAAACAGCCTGAAAAAATAAGTAAGAAAATGCCATATTTTTCCTCCCGGTATCCGGCGGCCCGGCGACTCGGCAACCCGGCAGCTGAGCCGATTGTCCGCCAGGCCATTGTCAAAGCGCCCGTGGCTGCGGCACCCGGCGGACA
>NW_006767632.1:227523-263371 GCF_000300595.1 Phanerochaete carnosa HHB-10118-sp | reverse complement strand
ATGGGGCCTCACTGCGCGGCCTGGTATTGATCCGCCGGTAAACATCGCCGCGCCACAGACGGTGCGACACCTGGCAAGTAGGCATCCGGATGCGGAGAGGCTGGTCCCGCAAACTGTCTACCGACCTTCGTCGGCTGTGCAGCTGCGCGCGGGACACGCTTCGCAGGCGACGCCCATATCGCCCATCATGTTCTATATCCACGGTCCGCGGGGTTGCGGAATCAGTTGCAACGACGCGCTCAATGGAAGATTCGCGGGGTTGCAGGATCCAGACGCTCTCGTTGAGTGTCCAAGGTCCATGATGCTGAGAGTCATGGTGCGTGTGTATCCAAGTTCGCACCCGTGTCGAGCTTGGCGCTGACGAGAGCACGACGCGCCTAGTGGCCTGATTACGAACCCTGGTCGGCCACTATCCTCCTTCACCCCGGAACGTCTCGAGCAGACTTAGCGATGTGCGTCAGCCTCTACGCGCAAAGGTTCCTCGACGTATGTCCCTCTCCGATGTTTTGAGCCTCGCGCGCGTCTCAACACGATCTGCAGGAGTCACTGACGAAGTGTCTGAGAGATGATACGCGCTGGAGGCTGGGGCCCGGTGCCATCACACTTTCTGACCTCGAGCTGGTCGGTCTGCAGCCCGTGACTGCACGAGATTGGCAGGTCCACTTCCGGGTGCGTCAGGCGACGCTTCAAGCAGTCTAAGTTGCATGGTCCATTGTTCGGGATCCCCCAAACCCCAGTTTCCGGGTCAGTTTTGCGTATACCTCCGTAGCATACTTCATCTCGTGGGTGTAGAATGGGACGCACCCTGCCCTTATCGTTGTCCATCCTATTATCCGTGCTGCGCTATGCGTGCTGAACACGTTCCCATGGTCGGCATGATGGGGCTGGATATTGAAGATGACACTGCCGCCTTTGTTCGGTTGATGGATGGTCAATTCCTAGATTTGCCTCGGGCAGGCCACCTCGAGAGAGGCAATCACGAATAGCACCGGCTACGCTAAGTATCCGGAAACAATAAGCGCCTATATGTTAACTCTCGTTGTACCGTCCTCCGCACACTTTTAGATTGTTCCTAAGAACAAAACAAGCATGGTAGTTTTTTTCCTGCGAATTTCGGCGCAGTATTGACCCCTACACGGTTTTGAAGACGGCAGGCGAGGGCGGGAGCGACGCGCCTCGGGAATTTCCGGTGAGTGCGCGGTGTCCGTCAGTGATACCTCACCCTCTCCGTACGACCACCACCTCGCACAAGCCCCTTAGTAAATCTCTACTCGCACAAATATTACGTAATGCCAAGTGCACGATTTCGCTGAGACTGCTAAGGTGCGGACACTGCGTGCCTACCGCACATTTCCATGCTCGAAAGCACCGCCGCCATCCGCACGCACACGGCACGGCAGGTGCGAGGCGCAGCAAACACGCCTCTATGAACGTGACCAAGCGACCTCAGCTTTAATCGTGCCAGCATGGACAGTTCCGTAGCGGGGGTATAGCTGCCGGTGAGTCTTGCACGCACGTCGTGGACATTGGGTCTATCATTGACTGCCCCTCTTCGCTGGCCCTCACAGGTACGATCGATGCGCAATGGCAAACACGGAGTGCGACGAGAATGTTACTCCAGAAGGCCAGCACTTTCGAGCCCCCTACGTTGCCGACGCAAGGCGTCAAGATCTGGAGAACCCCACAAGCTTCCAGTGCAGACGGTGTGATAATCGATTCATGAGCCAAGAAATGGCAATATTGCACGACGAGATGGAACACACGAGAGCACCTGTACATCGCCAAAGTACCGAAGTACGTGAGAAGAAGTCCACCACTACTGGCGTCGGAGGTTTACGCATGGTTGCATTACAGGCGTCTAGTAAGCCTTCCGGCGAGCCCGTAAGGAGCCCTGGATTACGGAGTATTTATCAGGTACGTTTTTACTCCGATACTCGTTTAGATAGCAAGATTCACTGCGTTTATGCAGCAAACCTCAGCCCTTATCGCCAACGATGTCCGTCGTTTATTGGACAGGAACCACGATATACACGCCGCCCGTTCTGCGTATGTCTCGGCTTGAATCGATTAACTGGTTGATACTGACTCCGCACAGATACAACTTACTTTTAGCGTTAGAGCACCTGTGGCAGTCGGCCCCAAGTTGTGCCGCTTTGCTGGCCAAAGCGATACCACAACGTTCAAAACTGGTTGAAGTACGTTTCCGCGCGCAAGGCAATAGTTGAATTGGCGTTAACATTGTTCAGCTTTCGTCCAAGTTACCATGCCGTCAAGGTCCCCTTTGGAAAGCTCTTGATAGTGACGACCGCTCGGTCCTCAGGATGCTCCGGCAGGCTATATTCTCCGAGAAAGAAGAGATCATGAGGCTACGCGGGGACAGTGCGGCTTCCTTCCTGACTCTCGTCGACTTGGTAGGTGCTACCCTTGCGCATGTCTCTCCTCCATAAAATTCACTCTCAGCCTCGGCAGATTCTGTATCCTAGTGGTCTCGGACAGGATCTCCGATTCTCTCAGCTGCTGACCGCTGCGCTGGATACAGGCGTGCAAGCCTTCAGAAGCCAGCTGCAGCGTGCCAGTGTAAGGCTATCGATGGCCTCGTTTCAACTCCCGGAGGGTTTGTACCTCACAGGCGTCGCCCTAATGGACTCAGAGCACGTTGCTACTGGGGCATACGCTGACGTTCGCATGGGCCGATATCTCGGGCGCCTAGTGGCACTGAAGACGATGCGAGTTTTCAGCCGACAGAAACCCAACGAGCTACACAAGAGCCAGAAGGTAGTGCCAAGAATGACTACCCTTCGTGAGCCGTTGCTTATCCATCGCTTCAGACATTTTGTCGCGAGATCTCGCTATTGCACGGCCTCGACCACCAAAACATATGCGGACTCATTGGCGTTGACCGCGCATTATTTGGCGGACGTTTCTGTCTGGTGATGGATTGGATGCCGCATGGGAACGTCATTGACTTTATTCGGGCCAACTCTTTTGTTCTCGGTGAAGTTGAACAGCTCGTGCGTCTTCCAATAGTTATCAAAGACGTATGGCTTTTGACCGTGGTGCAGGTGATGGAGATAGGCCTGGCGTTAGAATACCTACATAGCAAGAATGTGGTCCATGGAGACCTGCATGTGGTTCGTTCACAATTTCTATATCTATGACTCTATCTTAAATCTTATTCTAGAGAAACATTCTTATCGACGCTGGCCGTCACGTCCGTCTTGCAGACTTTGGATTGTCAGATTTCTCCGACGCATCCTCTGCCAGCGTCAGCTCCGCGTCTATTGGTGCGGTTCGATTTATGGCGCCCGAAATTTTGGACCCGGAGAGATTTGATTTACAGCGCGTGCAGCACACTCCCAAAAGCGACATCCACTCATTTGCGATGTGTGTTTGGACGGTGAGTACAGTCTCATCTATCAGATGGACTTCCAGCTGATCACGTGTCTCTGGACCAGATCTTTGATGGCAATGCCCCATTCCACGATTACTTAGCAGTCAAGGCTACGTTGGCGATTATCGAAGGCAAGCGCCCCTCGCAGCATACAGCCATGCACCCTCTCCCGTCACCTTTATGGTCTCTACTGAATCTTTGCTGGCAAGAGCAGCCGAGAGATAGGCCCAGCTCTCCGGATCTCTGCCTTCGCCTTCAGCACATATTCAACTCTCCCGCTTCCGCTTTATCGACGTCCCGTTCAAAGACGAAAGGCCTCAGCAGCGAAAGATCGAGCCCAGCACCCTGTCTGCGCGAGGACGATTCTGATAACGAGTCAACCGCTGGCATCTGCAACGAGAGCGACGATGGCGGACTCAACCCGCGTCAAACACTGCAGCGGAGCCGCGGCGTGCAGTCCACCAGATGCACGCCTGTCGCGAAGTCCAATTTGCTGAACATCCCGCTACCGAGCCCAGTTGAGCGTCCGCGCACCAGTCCGGCAGTCATACAAAGCTCGGTGCCGCCAACCGTCCGCAACCTGGCTAGCGTCTATCCTGATGCGGAGCGCCTTGTCCCCCAGATTATATATCGACCCCCGCAGGCTCAGCGGCTGGCCGGCGCGAACGCGTCACCTATTATGTTTAATGTCTTTGGTCCGCAGGGCTGTGGGGTCAGCTGCCTCGATGCGCTCAACGAACGGTTCACGGAGTTGCAAGATCTAGACGACATCATTGAGTGTCAGAGGTATATGGTCCTGAGGATTATGGTGCGTGTATATACAGGCCGCATATTCATCAACAGCGGAACTTACGGGAGTGTGGTACGTATAGTGGCCTGATTACGAGCCCTGGTCGGTCCGTATCCTTCTTGACTCCAACATCACCCGGGCGAATCTAGCGACGCGTGTCAGTTCCTGCACGCAGACTTTTCTAGACGTATGTCTCTCTGTCAAGATCCTCCGCGCTTCCATTGATGCAATCTACAGGAATCGCTGACGAAATGTTTAAGACCTCACACTCGCTGGAGGCTGGGGCCCGGTGCCATCACACTATCTGATCTCCAATTGGTCGGTCTGCAACCTGTGGCTGCGCAAGACTGGCAGGTTCATTATCGGGTGCGCCAAGCGGCACCTCTGGTAGCCTAAGCCGCATGGACTTTCGAAACTATCATATCTTGGTATCTTTATTGTTTTTATACGCCATTCTTCGACATTACTCCTGCAGTTGCCACTACGCCGGTTACGATCAGTCTACATGAAAATTTATGCGCACGGAGCTGTACAATCACATATGACTATTCGCTGTCTATAATCAAATTCAAAGTTGATTGGTTGCATAAGCTCCAGTCTGCTTCTCAGTTTAGCTCTGCATAAAGCCAACGGAAGATTGTTCTTATGCAACTTACCGTTTTAGGGCATGTTTACTGGGAGAAAAGGCGTGGCTATTGTCCAATAACATATGCTTAGAGCGCGATCGATGAGTCTGGTGGCTCGTGAGGGAGCACGTCGCGAGCGTTATTGTCAGTTGCAGACGTTGCTGGCTCTCTGAGTGAGCACTGAGCAGGGGGCAGCTACAAATCGCGCCCTACTGCAATAAAGGTGCCCAGACTGTTCGGTACTCAGGTACGGGTCTTCCTTCTTTATCGATGTCGATGTCATGTCCTTGAGGCTCCCCCCTAGGCGTGGGGTGGATTCGCCAGGGAAATTGCTATGCATCGCGCTTTGAGCCATGATCACGTATACGTCCTTCTCGGCACAGTCCATCCCGCGGCAAATAGAAGAATGGGCTTGGTCATTCCTTGGGCACGGCACGGCAATATCTTGCAGTATTTCGATCTGCACGGATGGAGCGGCATCGAAGCCTTGCGGTTCGTGAGTCGCTCACCGACTTTGTCTTATGGACCACACTAATATATCTAAGCTTACTGAGATACTCTCTGCTCTCTGCTCTCTCCATAGGGAAGATCTCGTCATTGTGCACCGGAATCGACTACATCCGGTGTGTTGGCCCATTTCTTCGGCTTGACCCGAGACTTCGCTGACGTTCTTCACAGGGCAGCGTTCTCATAGACGATGATATGCATGTCCGCCTGGTTGATTTCGGGCTTTCCGTATTCGCCGGCACAGACGATTCTTCGCCAAACGACAGAGTCAAAAATTCAACTCGCTATATGCCGGCTGAGGTACTCCGTCTGAGCCTTTACGCGCGTGATAGCAAACATAACATGACCGCAAATGATATATATTCTTTCGGGATGGTCTGTTGGCACGTGCGTTCGCCGCATATAAAGTTCCGGAGACCGCATGACATCTCCTTTGCAGATATACACAGGTCTCGCGCCATTTCACAATGTCCACGAGAGCCAGATCCCGTTCGACATTGTCGACGGGAAGCAACCTCTGCGGCCGTCATCACCTCGGCCGATACCAGACTTCTTGTGGGAAGTCATGGAAGCCTGTTGGCTGTTTCGGTCGACCGACCGACCCTCCGCCTCGAGCTTATACTCCAGGCTCCAGGCTCATCTTCCGGCTTTTGCACCGTAATTAGGTCATGTCTGAGCATGTGCGTGCGTTTATCGAAAGCACTCCGTGTTACGCGGAGACTGGACGTGAGTCGCCTTCTCTGTAGTTCATTCACCGAGTCGTAGCACTGTCCTCGTCAGCACCCAGCGTGCACTCATGTTTAGTGGCTCCTCTGGAGCGGAGCACAGCTTAGCGTAGCTGTAGGCTGCACGAACGTTACATCTCATTAGGTCGCCCTTCCGAAGTGGTAGCGTCAGCTGAAAAGCGGATTGTAATGTGAATACATTATTTACTTTATTAACAGATGAAGCGTTCGGAATGCTTGCATGCCTAAGAATCTTTAGATTCTGCTTGACTTCGTCCGTCTCGTCAAGGTTCCAGATTCACTGGCAGGTGGCAGAACATCCAGAAGTAGTCGCGGCAGATGGAGGTGCGTCTTGTATACGCGCGGTATATGTAGCTCCTCCATGAACGGGTACGACGACATCAGCACGCGATCGCAGCAAGGACCGCACGAGCGAGAATGTCGTAGTCGAATGTGGTTCGGGCGGCGTTACGACACTCGTTGTTGACGCATCTCGGGGCTGCAGCGCGTCGAGCTCTGCTTACCAAGTTGGGGTGCTTCCAGATTCGCCAGAACTGTTGGGATCGAGGATACAACAAAGTGGCAAAACGTGGAGGGTGATGTCGTACAGCTGCTGCCGAGTCTGCGCCCAGTACGTGAAGCCGACGCTGTGCATAGCAGTAACTTCTTTTTGGTCTTGACACTCGAGCAGAGCAGGGTCACGCACCGCATGAAGATGGCCTTTTCGCACGTAGACAACGATCAGCTCTATTCACACGGACGGGTAGAGGGGGAAATGCGCACCTCGACGTCGGCGCCCCCACTGTCCGTCCGGTCAAGGAGAAGGTGGCTGAAGGGTAGCGTACTGGTGTAGCGAGCATGTGGCAGACAGGGATTTGAAGCGGAGCCTGCGGAGGAGCTTCGCTTGCCGAGCAAAGTTGTTCCAGTTTTGCATATGACCACCGCCTCGTGCACGTTATACATGTCTGCTTTCCACTCCCTATCCATACACAGGATTCAAATGCTACTCGTACTGGATGCACATGCCCAGACATACTTGGTACCGACAGCGCGTACAATAGTCGCGCGTTCGCATTTCCATCACCCGCACACGGCAAACACGAGGCAGACCGAGGCATGCATTTATAAACATGGACTCTGCCTCACCCGTGACAGCATGAGACCTGTAGCTGACCTGTAGCTCCTGGTGAGTGCTACACTGTCGCAACAAACCCGCCATTGACCACTCCCTACTGCTCAAGAGCCATGGCACAGGTGGTAAACGACGAAGGTCACAATCGAAAGGATCGAAACCTTGCTCCCCGCAACGTCAGCATATGGCGTCAAGACCAAGAGGCAGCCACGAGCTTCCGCTGCAGAACGTGCCACAGGCAATTCACGAGCCAGGAGATAGCAACGCTGCACTCTCAGATGGAGCACCCGAGCGTGTTTGCAAGCCACTGTGATACTCAGGTACGTGATCAACAAATCGTCGTCTAGAGCGTGCTTTCATACGTCTCGATCTCCTAGTCCCTAATCGAGTCCCTTGTTGAGTCCGTAAGAAGCCCCGGGTCACGGTGCATCTACAAGGTATGCGCCTACTATAATGCTCATCTGGATAGCCAGGATCACAAGTGAATCATGCAGCGAACCGCAGCACTTGTTGCGAATGACATTTCCGATTTGTTAAAGCGGAACGAACGCATGGACATTGTTCGCTCTACGTATGTTCAGGAGTTGAATCGGTCATCGTCAGTAACAGCCACTTACTCCCTCACAGATATGACTCGCTTCTAGAGCTAGAGCGACTATGTAGATCTGCCTCAAGTCGTGTTGCCCTGTTAACCAAGACGATACCACAACGTGCAAGGCTGGTAGAGGTAAGTGCCTAGGCGCGCAGATCGGACACCGCTGAAGGTTGATCCAGCTCTCTCCTGAGCTACCATGCCGTCGGGGTCCACTGTGGGAAGCCCTCGAGATTGACGACCACTCTATCCTCACAATACTTCAACTAGCCGTATCTTGCGACAAAGACGAGATCATGGGGTTACGCGAGAACAGCGCGGCATCCTTCTTGACTCTCGCTGATTCGGTACGTGTCGTTCCCGCGAACGTTCCTGTTTAGTCACTCATTCGCGGTAGGTCTTGTACCCCGATGAACACGGGCATTACTTTGGACTATCTCATTCGCCAGCTCCCGCACTGGAGACTGACTCGGTAGGTTTCAGATACAACCTGCGACGCATCAACGTCAGGCTGTCCATGGCCTCATACCAGCTCCCGGAGGGCTTGTACCTCACAGGCGTCACTTCGATGGATCGAGAGCAAGTCGCTGTTGGGGGCTACGCTGATGTCCGCAAGGGTCAATATTGCGGGCGCCTCGTGGCACTGAAGACAATGCGGGTTTTCAGTCGACAGAAGCCCGACGAGCTATCCAAGATTCGGAAGGTGAGTTCGACAAGAGCACCCATTCTTTCCAATTATTCATTTGTTCAACGTAGACATTCTGCCGCGAGATCTCGCTGCTGCACGGCCTCGACCACCGCAACATATGCGGGCTAATAGGCACTGATCGCGAACTATTCGGAGGACAATTATGTCTGGTTACAGAATGGATGTCGCATGGAAGTATTATGGATTTTATCGAAACCAAGTCGTTTGACCTCGGCGAGGTCAAACAATTCGTGAGTGCACCAGTATCTGTTAAAAGTGCATGACATGTGACATCGAAGGCGCAGGTAATGGGGATAGCTCTGGCGTTGGAATACCTGCACGGCAAGAATGTGGTCCATGGAGATCTGCATGTGGTGCGTTCGCACTCTCTATCTGTTATGCTATCGTGAACACTGTCCTAGAGAAATATTCTCATCGATGCCAGCTGCGAGGTCCGCCTCATAGACTTCGGGCTGTCAGATTTCTCAGATGCGTCTTCTGCCAGTGTTAGCTCTGCAGCCCCTGGTGCGACCCTGTATATGGCGCCCGAGATCTTAGACCCGGAGAAGTACGGTCTGCAGCATGTGCGACACACCCCTAAAAGTGATATTCACTCGTTCGCGATGTGTGTATGGACAGTGAGTACAGTCCTGTTCTAGATTCGCTTTCAGCTGATCATACGTCCCTGAAATAGATTTTCGATCGCAAGACTCCCTTCCACGGTTATTCAAAGGCTAGGGCCATAAAGGCTATCATCGAAGGCGAGCGCCCCCTGCAGAATACAGTCCGACACCCGGTCCCGCCACCGTTGTGGTCTCTATTAGAGCTCTGCTGGCAAGAGCAACCAAGAGACAGGCCCAGCTCGTTAGACCTCTACCTTCGCCTTCGGCGTATGTTTCAGCCCCCGGCTTCCGCCCCGTTGAGATCCCGCTCCAGAATAAAAGGCCTCAGCAGCGGGAGATCGGGTCTAGCATCTCGTTTGCGCGAAGACAATTCCAATAACGAATCAACAAGTGGCAGCAGCAACGGGAGCGACGATGGTGGACTCACCCCGCAGCCAACACTGCGGCTGAATTGTGGCATGCAGTCCGCCAGAAACACGCGCGTCGCGAAGTCCAAGTTGATGATCACTCGGATATCGAGCCCTATTCAACGTCCGCGCAACCCAGCGCCCGAGAGAAGCTCCACGCCGCCAGTCACAACTGTCCGCAATCTGGCAAGCGTCCACACTGGTGCGGAGCGTCTCGTCCCCCAGATTATATATCGACCCCCGCAGACTCAGCAGCTGGCCGGCGCGAACACGTCACCTATCATGTTCAATGTCTGGGGTCCGAGCGGTTGTGGTATCAGCTGTCTCGATGCGCTCAATGAACAGTTTTCGGAGTTGCAAGATTCGAACGACATCATTGAGTGCCCGAGGTGCATGGTCTTGAGGATTATGGTACGTGCTCATGCAAATTCGTGATCTGCCGGCCGCAGTATTGACGAGAAGGACAATGCATATAGTGGCCTGATTACGAGCCTTGGTCGGTACTCATCATTCTTCACTCCGACACCACTCGAGCGGATCTGGCCACGCGTGTCAGTTCCTACACGCAGACATTCCTAGACGTATGCCCCTCTCTATCTAGGACTCTCCGCGCTCTCGTTGACGCGATCTACAGGAATCGTTGGCGAAATGTTTGAACCCTAACACTCGCTGGAAGCTGGGGCCCGGTGCCATCACACTGTCTGACCTCGAACTGGTCGGTCTGCAGCCTGTGGCTGTGCGAGACTGGCAGGTTCACTTCCGGGTGTGTCAGGCGGCACCTCTTGCAAAATAGGTTGCATGAAATTTTCATTCAAAACTACCTTATTTTGGTATCTTTATTGTCGTCATATGCCAGCGTGACTACGGCAGAATGAGCCTAGGGCGGTGAAGTTACCGGAGAGTTCATTGCGAATGCTTTTGTCAGCCGCGGACACCATAGCCTGTCCCAGTTGGAAGCGCGTTGGCAGGAGTCACCTCCATCAGATTAGTCCACTACTTGCCTCCTTAACGCGGTCTGTGCCATGATGGGTCAATTTCCCCTCTGATCGATGGAACCATCCTCAGAGGCTCGCACTTGCAGGTCTACGTCCAGACGACATACGGGCTCTCCTACGCAGCGCAATTATCGACTTTCTCTTTGCAGCTATCATGAACAGCACCCACTGCCACGTAAGGGTCCCGTCGACTCACCTGTCCTTGACCGCTTGACGACATTAAGTAGTTCGTGGGTGTGTCGAGGACTGTTTCCGGCATACAACGCGTTAACAGCAGCTGGGAATAGGTGGTGGAGACAGCTTCGGCCTTGGCATATCTGCATAGCAAGAACGTCGTCCACGGAGACCTGCATGTGGTTCGTTCGCGCCATCTTCTATCTCGGGAGCTCTAACGAATCTTGTTCTAGAACAATCCTTGAGGACGCTAGTTACCATATTCGCCTCGCAGATTTCGGACTATCGGATTTTTTCGATGCCTCTTCTGCCAGTGTCAGCTCTGCGACTACCGGCACAGCTCAATAGATGGCTCCCGAGATTTTGCGCCCAACGAATTACGGTCTCGAACATGTCCGCCACACGTCGAAAGCAAACTTCACTCATTTGCAATGTGCAGTTGAGCGGTGAGCTTAGTCCCGAGGTGGGCGGTTGCGTAGCTTATTGTCTCTGCTGGATCTTTGGCGGCGGTTCCCCTTCCGCGGTTGCCTAGCAGTAATGCCCCCCCTGGCTATCTGCGATAGCGAGCGCCCATCGCGGGATACAGGCAGCTATGCCCTCCCAGAACCACTGTGGGTCCTGTTGACGCGTTACTGGCAAGATAAAGCGAGGGATAGGCCTAGCTCGTCGGAACTCTATCAGGAACTTCGTCATATCTCCTCGCCTCGTGCTCCCAAGGACGTGGCCTCTGACAACCAGCCAGAGAGCGATGGCGGTACGCTCAGCACGCGCACGGTACCTAAGTCTCGTTGCACTGCGCAGTCTACCACGTCTGTTTGGCGTTTCACCCACTGCACACGTCACGAAGCCCGCACATCAGCCTGGCGGCTATGTCAAGCCCAACACCGCAGACGATCCGCAACCTGGCAAGCACCTACCCTGACGCCTCGTTCCGCAGATGACATATCGGCCCCCGCAACACCAAGCACTGACCGGCAGGAACGCATTACCCGTCATATTCTACGTTTTTGATCCGCGCGGCTGCGGGATCGGCTGTCTCGACGCGTTCAACAGACTGTTCGCGGAGCTGAAGAATGCGGACGAGATTGCCGAGTGTCGAGGCTCCGTGGTTCTGAGAATCTGCCTTAAACGCGGCGCTTATATGAACAGGGGATATCTAGTGGCCTGATTACGAGCCCTGGTCGGTTTTCATCTTTGCCCAAATATCGCTCGGGCAGACCTGGCGGAGCATGTCAGTCGTTGTACACAAGCTTTCCTCAATCTGCGGCCTGCTGGCGCTCCTCCTAACGCAGTTTGCGGGAATCGTCAGCGAAGTGTTTGAGCGCTGATACGCGTTGGCGGCTGAGGCCTGGTGCCATCGCATTCTCCGACCTCGAGCTAGTCGGTCTTCAGCCCGTGGCCGCGCGAAACTAGCAGGTCCATTTCCGGGTACGCCAAACGGCACCTCCGGCAGCCTAGCCTGCACTGGCGGCTCCTAAACACTTGGTCATCCTCCCCTCCAATTCTGTCGTCCAGCTCTCTTGCTTCAAATACACCTCATCAAAGTTGAATACTGAGCCGCCTGAACGCAAGGGTTTCTGACTACCTAGCGTCTCAATGACCGCTTGCTAGATGAGCGTTAATGAGTCTCGTGATCATTGTTGTTATTTTTGCTGGCGCCATCTTCGATTCGACTAGACGAAGCCGAATTTTGAGCCCTCGGGGCTCGCGTGTCTAGAGCCTCATTTTATGTAGGTCCCGTGACTATAGCCCATCGTTACCTTGCTTGTGGCTTCTAGTTCCATCCATGTGTCATTTGTCGCTCCGCAGATAGCATTTGTCATGGCAGCATCTACCAGTACTACAATTTGAATATGTATATTGACCTATATGGTACATGTCGTTGTCACGATATTAAGATTCATGTCGCGGGCTCCTTGCAAGGGCAAATAGGTGCGCGACGGTAGCTGACACAGTGTTCTAATAAGGTCTATAATATAGCTTCACAATCCCGAGTGGGCTCTAAATCTTTTCGTGCTATCAACTTTACTTTCATCGTGAGGTTCCTTGGTGGTAGTCGCGCCACCAAGATGATGCGCTCTGCCTTCAGCCTGAGAAGGATCGACGACGGTCCCACAATCGCGTCATCAGTTAGGGTTAAGATACCTAACCCTAGAGTACGTGCAAGAAGCGCCTACGTTCTGCCAGCAACTTGCACGGCCTGGTATGCACTAACTTCGATAGGCCATGCCGTGCCTTTTCTAGAACATCGATGAGTTTCCTGACGGCTGTCTGCCATTTGGTGCTGCGGTTTTTTTTGTGGCATAGATGGGCCAGAACCCCCCGCTCTCGATGTGCGTAATCTCACAAATTCAATGGACGGTGGTTCTCCCAAGCTTCGTACTATGCTTAGCGCACTGCAGGTCTACGCGACCAATCAGCCTACGACTCTGATGTACAGATCAATGATTCTCTGCAGGCCCACCTATTGTCGTGATACGACGACTGGGCTGCGCGAGCGCGAACTGGCAAGTGGCACGCGGGCACGATCTAATACACACGGGGGATTAGTCTGAGTGCGAAGGGAAAGAGCACGCAGAGTGGGGATGCGAGAGGAGTCCTTATATACTAAAAGGAAGCAAAATTGAAAGTCTGCTAGAATGGGGAAGCCTGCCATAAAGAGGTCCGTGCGTGGGAGCACTACATATGATTGTCCAATCACTATCTACGTATTAGCAGCGCCTAATCTAAGATGTCCACCTTAAGTCCATGCCGGGCGGAACGCCGAGCCAGAGCCACTAGGCGCTTCAACACTCCCCCTTGGCGAGGCGATACGGAACGAGGCCAAGAGACTGGGTGTGACGGCTGTGTACCTCAGCCGGTAAAGGCTTTGTGAGAATATCAGCCGGATTGTCGACACCGGGAATCCTAACGAGTTCGATCAGACCTGCTTCGAATTGCTCATGAACAGCGTGAGCTTTGACGCGGGTGTGTTTCGTGCGATGCTTGACGTTGGGTGACTGGGCAGCATCAACGACAGATTTATTGTCGCAGTGGAGAGAGACAGGCTTCGTGAGTGGGTGTTCGATATACTCAGCGAAGATTTCGAGCCACTGTAAATGTCGGACTGCTTCGTCGGCTGCGAAGTACTCTGCGTCGAAGGTGTCTCGAGCCACAGAGCGTTGCTTGCGAGAAGACCAACTGGTCGCGCCTCTACCGAGTTTGTAAACCCAGCCGGATGTTGAGACGGAGTTGTCCTTGTCGTTCGCGAAGTCTGCGTCGGTGTAACTGAGCAAACAGCTATCGGTCTCGTCGTTCTGACCTAGACGGAGTCGATAGTTGGAGGTGCCGCGGAGGTACTTGAGAACACGATAGGCGGCAGCTACGTGCTTCGGTGAAGGGTTTGCCTGATATTGGCAAAGTCGGGCGACGGCGAAGCCGATGTCGGGGCGAGTCCCGAGCATGGCGTACATGAGTGAGCCGAGGAGTGAGCGGTAGAGTTTGATGCGGTCTTGTGGACAGTCCGCGGGGTCTTCCTCGTTCTTCTCGAGTACGTTGTCAGTGCCGAGTGGTGTGGATGCAGGGTTGCAGTCTTCGTATCCGAATCGTTTGAGAACGGACTCGATGTACGTTTCCTGGTCGAAGTATGTAGCTCGACTCCCCCTATCCCTCGTGACATGGATGCCGAGGTAGTACTTGAGTTTGCCAAGGTCCTTGAGTTGGAACCTTTCCTTCAATGCCTCTTTCGTTTGTTGGATGAGATCGAGGCTGTTTCCCATCATAGTTAGGTCGTCAACGTAAACCACTAAAATTTGAGTGGATCCCCCTCGTTGACGGCGAATGAAGATGGATACGTCGCCGGCGTCGTGGCATGCGAATCCAATGTCCTCGAGACAGGCTTTGAGCGTGAGGAACCATGTTCGTCCCGCTTGCTTTAGCCCATATATTGCTTTCCGCAGGCGGCATACTTTGCCTGCGTTCGTTACGAAACCTTCAGGTTGCTCCATGTATAGCTCCTCGTCGAGTTCTCCGTTCAGATATGCTCTATCAAAGTCGATCTGATGGATTTCCCAGTCCTGGATAGTCGCTAGGGCGATGAGGTATCGCCAGGATTCCAGACGGGCAACGGGAGCGAAGGTGTCTTCGTAGTCGATGCCTTGAACTTGCGTGAACCCCTTGGCTACGAGCCTTGCCTTGTAGCAATCCACTTCTCCGTTCTCATTGCGCTTGACAACGTATACCCATTTGCACTTGATCGCCTTGCGACCCTTTGGTAGGTCGACAAGTTCCCAGGTGCCTTGTTCCAGGAGGCCGGTGACTTCGGCCTGCATGGCAGTCATCCACTCCGCTGAGTCCGGTGCATCAGCTGCTTGTTTGTAGGTTCGCGGCTCTCCAGCAATGGAGGAGTCGCCTACGATTGCAGCGATGTCGCCCGGTTCCTTGCCTGTGTTCAGTGCTTCCTCGATGTCTGCTTCGGTCGCTCCGGGCCAAATACTCGTCCATTTCTGAGTTGCTTTACGCTCGCGGGTACCGCGGCGGACGCCTGACGACATCGTGGCATGCTCAGGATTGGTGAAGGGATTGTAGTCCCACGAGGTGGTATTGGGATTTGGCTGGAGTGGCGGAGGGGCGACGACGCGAGATGGTGAGGCTTTGGCCTTGCCTTTGAATTCAGGCTTGACCGGTGCACTTGGTGGGATTGGCGGAGCTGGATACAACTCTGTTCGAGGTGTAAGGCGTGGTATTTGGGATGCTGTAGGCGGTTTTGGTGTGATGGGTTGAGTAGAAGGTGGTACAGGCTGTGGCGGCTGCGTAGGAGCTGGTGGCGTGTTAAGGGGAGGTAGTTCGAGTTCGACAGATGACGGCAGCATGGATGTAGATCCGGTCGGTTGTGTCGAGGACGGTGAGGGTAGGAGTTTGTTGGGGAAGATCGACTCGTTGAATATCACATCAGTACTCGTGGTGATCTTTCTGCTACGTTTATCCCATAGACGATAACCTTTAGAATTTGTCTCGTAGCCAATAAACACTAGGCTCTCAGCGTTAGCATCAAGTTTCTTGCGTTTATCCCCGGGTATATGGCAATAGGCCTGGCAACCAAAGACTCGGAAGTGGGACACGTCCGGTGTGGTGCCAGTGAGTCGTTCCAGGGGCGTACGCCATGCGATGGCTTTCTTAGGGCCTCTGTTGCGTACGTGCACAGCTGTGCGAACAGCTTCTTCCCAGAATCTGTGTGATAACCCGGCGGTTTGTAGCATTGACTTAGCGGCTTCTACGAGTGTGCGATTCATGCGCTCAGCTTTGCCATTTTGCTGTGGGGTACCGGGTATCGTGCGCTCGTGGATGATCCCAGATTTCTTCAACAAGTTGATGAACTCGTTGGAGTGGTATTTACCCCCTCGATCTGACCGAAAGACCTTGATGACCGTGTCGAACTGTCGCGCGACGAGGGCTATGAAGTCTTTGAATGCGGAGAGGAACTCATCCTTTGTTCGCAGATAGTAGACCCATGTGACGTCGGAGCAGTCGTCGATGAAGGTGGCGAAGTATCGGTGGCCTGTGATGGACACCACCGACATAGGTTCGTCGAGGTCAGAGTGAATGAGGTCGAAGGGTTTGTTGGCGCGTGAGGTGGACGATGTGGGGAATGTACGCCTGTGTGCTTTGCCCAAGACGCAGCCTTCGCAGGGGTGCGAAGGTTTATCCATATCGGCGGCAATGAGGCCTTTGACCGGAGAGGAATCAGCAGTGGCGAGCTTGCGTACTGCCTCCCAGTTCAGGTGACCAAACCGGTGATGAATAACGTCGAGCGAAGTGGCGTTGTGCGTGGAGACCGCGACAGATGGTGGAGGTGGAGTAAAGTCCAACCAATATTGACTGTGGGACTTAGTGCCTATGCCAAACGTGGTGTTACCACGCTTGATTTGGGCTCGTCCTTTCCCAAAGACGAGATCGAAGCCTTTGTCTTCGATGCATGAGACGGATATTAGCCATCCGGACATTGCAGGGCTGTAGAGAATGTTCTCTAGCCTGATGTTTACTGGTTTGTTGTCGACGAGCGTAGTGCCCTCGACAACACCTGAACTGAGCGTGCTTACTTGCGTTTTTGCCTTGTCTGCTAGTGTTGCATATGTAGGCAACGCAAAGGTGGTGTACTCAGCAAAGTCGTTCAGGTCGTTCGTAATGTGTCGTGTACAGCTGGAGTCTAACATCCAGCGTTTCACACCGTGGAGATACCAGGAAGCGGAGTGAATTTTGGCCTCAGGAGCAGCGGCTCCTTCGGCGGTGACTACATGTACAGATGCGTGACCAGTACTACTACCGGACGGATTACTTTTACCGTCCTGGGCTTTGCCATTGCTGCCCTTTCGCGCCTCTTCGGCAGCGGCCTTTTTCTTTCTGCAATCCTGCTCGTAGTGGCCTTTGTAGTGGCAGAAGTTGCACTTGCCCTTCTTGCCATCAGGTTTGCCAGCTTTGGCTTTGCCTGAGGTAGACGCCTTCGGTGCGTGGAAAGCGGCGACGTTGGTGGAGGAGCTGCGACGTTTCGCTTCGTCGAGGAGACGGTTGCGGATGTCGTCGAGCTTTAAGTCGGCGGGCTTGGTGACTGCGAGGATGGGCTCCACGACGTTGTTGAACGAGTCGGGGAGGGCCGTGAGCAGGCCGAATATCTGCAGGAGCTCCAGGGTTTGGAGGATCCCGGAGGCGCTGACCTCTTGCCAGAGTCGGGCGCGTTCGTCGAGTTGGGCAGCGAGGTCATCGCTGTCCGTGATCGCGTGCGAGAAGTACGCGCGGAACTTAACGAATGCCGACATGGTGGTGGAGGCGGCGTAGTTGTCCTTCAGCTTCTTCCACAGCGCGGCGGCTGTGATGTCCACTGGGTTCGCGAGGTGCAGGAGCTCGTCGCCGAGCGTGCTGAGGATGTAGAACCTCGCGTATGCGTTCGTCGTTTCCCATGCTTCGATGTCCGCAGCGGAGACAGAGCTGCTTGGGACAGGGGCTCTCTCGGTGCCGTCGACGACCTTCCATGCGCGTGCAGCAATAAAGTACTGCTGCATCATCAGGGACCAGCGTGGGTAGTCGCTGGAGCCTTTGAGCTTTCCAATCGCATCGAGCTTCATCGATGGCGGACCGGTGGCTGATGCGAATGCGGAGGCGGAGGACATTGTCGTTGTGCGGCGAGGTGCAGTTGACGCGGATTGAGAGGGTGTAGTAGGAGCGGCGGGAGTGCAACGTGTAGGACGGGGTGCAGGTGCAGGTGCAGGTGTCGGTGCAGTTGGTGAAGGTGGGCGTGATGCAGATGGACTAGACATGCACTAGAGGGTCTCTAGTGTCCGTGTTGCAATGTGGAGTAACACTTGGGGTAAAGACCCTGAGGTGTTATGGAGCTAATGTGCGGCTGGTGCCGGATCTCTCCGAGTGAAGACTCGTGAGGGATGGAGGGTAGATGGGGGCCAGTTACAAGCCGGGGCTCATAACCTATTGTCGTGATACGACGACTGGGCTGCGCGAGCGCGAACTGGCAAGTGGCACGCGGGCACGATCTAATACACACGGGGGATTAGTCTGAGTGCGAAGGGAAAGAGCACGCAGAGTGGGGATGCGAGAGGAGTCCTTATATACTAAAAGGAAGCAAAATTGAAAGTCTGCTAGAATGGGGAAGCCTGCCATAAAGAGGTCCGTGCGTGGGAGCACTACATATGATTGTCCAATCACTATCTACGTATTAGCAGCGCCTAATCTAAGATGTCCACCTTAAGTCCATGCCAGGCGGAACGCCGAGCCAGAGCCACTAGGCGCTTCAACACCACCTGGCATTACTGACAGTGCTGTAGCGTGTGGCACTCTTCTCCGGATCTTCCTCTGCCGCCCGGGAGCGGCCTCCCGCCGCCTCCAGTGCCTCCGCCTCGCCACCTGTGCCTGGCCCCGAAGCACAGGGTGCACCCGCGCCCAGTGGCCCTGTGGTGCCGAAGACCCAACGATTGCTTGGAAAGTTATAGGGCTGCCCTTGATTGACTGCAACAAGCACTGACTGTGTTGCCTCCCGAGCCAAGTCGCCAGTCGCGTTTCGGATAAGACAAGAAGAAGCCTCATACAGAGCTGATGTCGAGATTGAAGGGATGCACTACTGGGCTTGACAGGCGACATTGGTTTCTACTGTCCATCTCGTGTTTTCTTGCCTCCGCATGGTCTTCCCTACTTGGATGGTTTGAAGAAGCGGTTTATGGTTGTGGCGGTGAGTACGTGAAAGTTCTCATACCTGCAATGCATGCCGTTACAACTGCCACGCTTGGTAGCTAAATTGGCTGAGTTTCAACAGTGTAGTGCACCCGAGCTCATGCCACAATGCTTGCTAATTCTGGTTGTAGCTTGAAAGGCCTAAGCCTGCGAGCGTCGTCCCTGATGCCGACTAATCTAATGCTGAGCTCGCCATCCACTACTCATGAGATCAGTGTGCGCTTCAAGAGTAAGTTAGCGGGGCAACTCTTGGATCCGACCTTTCTCCGATTTCGGACATTCTTCGACTTCTGCGAGTTGGCGTTTGGGAAAGTAGCGATTTCTTGGGACAAGTTCTACTTTTCCGCGGCCTCAGCCATGTTGAAATGTAAGGCCACCAAAGCTGTACATGCTGCGTGACTGATGACAGTGATAGCGTTTTGTCGGAGTGTCTTTTTACCGTGGTTGTATGTTTGGTCCCATTTATGCCGTCGCGACAATCCAAGCGGCCGGGCGGAGATCCCTCCGCCGCGGCGCCACAAAGCTGCTGCGCCCTTACCTTTCGAGGATAAATTACGGCTACATCACCGTGTCGACCCTTCTTTTCTCCCAAGCACCCGTACCTTATTTGTCGAAGAATTCAGTCGCAAGGCCACAGAAGGTTATGGTTCATGCGGTGACAATAGGAAATTCTTGCATAACGGATGCTGCTATGGACGGTTAACGCTTTGGCTCTCATGTTGCGCCCCTATTTGGCTCCCCTCGTTCTGAGCCCTACCCGTGACCCGTCAGCATCATAAACTCAGGAACGTTCAGGAATGAAGGCAAGCGATCACTCACGGATTTAAGATCTATGGCACACATATTTATACGCCGTTTAGAGCTTGGCGACGATTTTTACTCGTTCACCTCCCATCCACCACCCTCCTTGGACTCAGCCCGCCGACCATGTTCTCGACTACTACGCAAGGCTTCCTAGGTCTCACACTCATTCTTATCCTGCGGTGGGCCTCGCAGAAGATGTTAGAGAGAAGGAAAGGTCCTCATCCGCCCGGTCCTCCTGGTCTGCCATTGCTCGGGAACCTGCTCGACGTACCAGACGACCCGACGTGGATGGCGTACATACGTTGGGGCGAGAAATACAGTGAGTCATGTGGCTTTATCTCGTGAACAAGCAACTTACCAGTCTCTCTATGGGTGTATGTTAGACTCTGATGTCCTGCGTCTGAATGTATTAAGAGATAACATTATCATTGTGAACTCACTGGAAGCGGCAACCGACCTGCTGGACAAGAGGTCTGCGATATACTCAGATCGGTGAGCTCATTTTCTACCTTTGTCGTCCAATTTCTCAACGTGTGCAGACCCAAAATGCCCATGTTGAATGATCTGTGAGTCTATATCGGGTAGACCCCGCGAAGCGTCACTCAAGAACATGCACAGGTGTGGGTTTGGCTGGAACCTGGCCTTTCGGCCATATGACAACACTTGGCGGAACGGGCGAAAGGTGTTCCAGCACGAGCTCGGCCCTCAGGTAGTGAGGCGCTTTCGCTGCCTCACAGAGCAAGCGACCCACAGGTTCTTGCGCAGCCTCCTCCATGAGCCTGCGGCATACATGGATCATCTCCGCCAGTACTATCGCTCCATTAATCACTTGTCGCGGCTGCTGACATATTGCATTCAAGCATGGCAGGATATGGGGTTATGCGAATCGCATATGGGATCGAAGTCGCAGAAAAAAATGACCCATACATCGAAACTGTAGCACGCGTTGCCGAAGCGATCGTGGAGGTCTGCCGCCCTGGTGCATACCTAGTCGATATCATGCCCTTCTGTGAGTCAATTGGTCTCGATTACTACAGTATAGGCTGACGTATGACGCAGTGAAGCATGTTCCCGAATGGTTCCCAGGCGCGAAATTCCAGCGCGATGCAAAGGTCTGGCGCAAGCTCATGACAGACCAGCACGACAAGCCGTTCGAGTTTATAAAAGAGCGTATGGTGTGGTGATTTTGTATGAGCGTGCAGTGCACAGATATGATTCTCACATGCATCGTAGATCAGCGGCGACGCACCGGACTGCGCAGCAAAGTCTTTGCTGGAGAGCCTCGAATCGGGTGATAACACAGTGAACTACACCGAGGATGACATCAAGTTCGCTCTGGGTTCGATGTACTCAGGTGCGCTCCACTACTTGTTGTCTTAAATATCTAGCTCATACCTCTGTCATCGTAACAGGAGCCTCAGATACGGTACGTGGGCTGACGCGCTTTCGGCTGGTCCCACATCTATGTGAGAGTCTGGTTGACCTTGTTCCAGATTGTGTCGACGCTGGGATCGTTCATCTTAGGCATTGTTCTAAATCCTGCGATTCAGACCAAAGCTCAAGAGGCGATCGACAGAGTGTGTCCTGATCGTTTGCCCGCGTTAGCCGATAAGGACAACTTGCCCTACATCGACGCTATCGTGAATGAGTCGCTAAGATGTAATCCGGTGATACCGATAGGTAGGACGTTTTTATGGTATGTCGCTATTGCTGTAACGTCGGCTGATGGCGTATTTAGATATCCCGCATCGCTTGACGGCCGATGACGTTTATCGGGGATACTACATTCCAAAAGGCTCTCTTGTACTGGCCAACACGTGGTACGTCTCTCTCTAATCTTCACAACCGGTGATTTGGTTGGCTCACGCGTTACCAGGGCTATCCTACATGACGAGAAGACTTACCCGGATCCCCTGTGCTTTAACCCGGACAGGTTCATGAAGGACGGCAAGCTGGACCCCGCCGTGCGCGAGCCTGACGCGGCGTTCGGCTTTGGGCGAAGGATCTGCCCGGGCAAACACATGGCGCACGAGATCATGTGGATTGCCGTAGCATGCACGCTCGCGGCCTTCAGCATTTCCAAGGCGAGGGACGAGCACGGGCGGGAAATCACACCCAGCGGGGAGTACGATGTGGGTTTCGCTTGGTGAGTCAACTTTCTTAGCCGAGAGGGACGCACGCTGATGGTTGGTGAAGCTATCCGAAGCTGTTCGTGTGCGATATCCGCCCTCGCTCGCAGGAACATGAGGCCCTCATTCGAGCGACGACGGACGAGTTGTGAGCGGTTCGAGGAGCGTTTAGTAGAAACTAGAAGCCTGTTCTGAAATTGTTTTGACACGACAATGTATCTAACACGCTGTATATTGCGACTGTTCCAGAAGGAACGCTACCGCGTCTGACTTGGATAAGCTTGGATAGCCTCAAGTATAAGTATCGTCCCTGTGCAGAACTCCTCTCAAAGTTGACCCTAACCCTAATCCAAGCGCTGGCATGTTGAAATCACAGACGAACTTCCAACGCATCCTTTTCATATCGCCGTCCTAGAAATCCTTCTTCTCTATGCTACAACATCTAAGACTCTGCATTTCTCACAGCGTCCCGCGAACCGCGTCTGCGCGGGGTGGCTCCCCGACTTCCCCGATAACGCTACAGCCACCAACGCGAGGTGTGATGGCACCCTGGCACTTGCGGTAGCCTGCATAGAGCTCGCCGACGAGGGACTATGTGAATGAGGGGTGTCGCGTTCTGGAAGTTCCGCTCGTCCTCATAAAGATCTGGCATGCGTCCCGCACGCACATCAAGAAAACAGGGCGATGGTCACGCATCAGGAAACACTACCATGCTACCCGATGCTACCCAACGCTTCGGAGCACTACCTAGCTCGGGTAGCGTCGGGTAGCATGGTTATTGTTTCCTGATGCGATCCCGAAGCCTTTCAATTGTAATGCCACTTCCCTCTTCAGCTTCAAGCCTTCAGACGGTCACCTGCACCAGGCCGACACAGCATACGACCCGCTTTCTGTCACTTTTGAGAGTTTCGTAGCCGCATTTGACATCGGCAAGGATGTGGACATGCACTGTGCGGCCATCAAGCCGCCGGGCGGGGACACGCCGACGTGTTCTTGTCTGCTGACTTTGGGAGGTGAAGGAAAAGACTGATGGAAGAACTCTGTGCGGGATGATGTTTAGCCTTATGGCAGTAACTGGGATATCTGCTCGCCGGCACATGGAAATGGCAAAGCAATGGAAGAAAGTTTCTGCGTCCAGCTGCCAATGTCGCAAATTTTTTCCCAAAATCATGACGCATCAATAGCGATCTTTTCTCTCACAAGCCTCGTTAGGGCATCGTGATGTGCATCACGACACGAAATTTGCCTCATGAGGGCCTCACGATGGCCTCGTGAGGCAGTTTTGATGCGATTTTGATGCAATCTTGGGGCGGCTCCCTCATGAGGGTAAACGGAAATTTGCGACACAACACTCGCTGGGCTATCCGCCCCTCGCGGACGCCGGCACAGTTCTGAGTTAGCGTAGCAGTTTAAGGACAGAGAGCTAAAACCGTCCTTCCCGCGTATCTAAGGGTTCCGATCCTGCTCCAAGCATGGCGCCCATGGCAACGAGTGTTCCACTTCGCGTCGGTCAGGCACCATCAGTCGGAGATCAACGCGCCACAAAGCTGATGCGCCCTTCCTTTATAAGGCAGCCGTCGCGATGTAATTCTGTTGAATATTCTTTCTTCTCAACCGCCTGCATCTTATCCGTCGAAGGGCATACTCCGGTGAAATTACGAAGATCCATGGTTCTGGTAGTGGTGAGTGAGCTTGGACCATATCGATAACAAACTACTACTAACGGTTAGCACCCTCAGTCTTCGCACTCGTGACCCATAGCTTCGGCTGAGCTCTCCCCGCGCCTCGGTAGCACCCCAGAATCAGAGCATGCAGGCATGCAGATCGCAAGCGATCACTCGCATATTGAGCGTCTCAACTACACATATATCTGCATGTAGCTTGGTGACGACCTCTCTCTTGTTGAATTTACTTCTACCACTCTCTCCGAACGCGACTTGGTGACGATGACCACGACCATCTTGCAGAGCCTCGCAGGCCTCACAATTATCCTGCTCGTGCGGTGGGCTGCCCAGAGGAGAGAGCAGAAGAGGAAAGGCTCGCATCCGCCCGGCCCACCCGGTCTGCCACTACTCGGGAACCTACTCGACATGCCAGACAACCCGTCTTGGACGACGTACATACGCTGGAGCGAGGAGTACGGTGAGTCTGGCGGTAGTATCTAATGAATACGCAGCTGGCTGACGCCTGTGGCGCATGCGTGTCTATCAGACTCTGACATCCTGCGTTTGAATGTGCTTGGAAGCAACATCATCATCGTGAACTCGCTGGAAGCAGCGAACGATCTGCTGGACAAGAGGTCTGCGATATACTCTGACAGGTAAGTCCCTCTATTATTCCCCGCATCAAGTTGCTGATTATGCGTAGACCCGAGATGCCTATGTTAAACGACCTGTGAGTCCATATCAGATAAATTCCGCGAAATAACACTCAAAGACATGCACAGCTGCGAATTCGGTTGGAACGTCGCCTTCCGGCGGTACGATGACTCTTGGCGGAACGGACGGAGGGTGTTCCAGCACGAGCTCGGCCCCCAGGTCGTGAAGCGCTTCCGCAGTCTCGAAGAGCAGGCGTCGCATCAGTTCTTGCGTAGTCTTCTCCGGGAACCCACGGCGTTCATGAACCATCTCCGGCAGTAGGTTTTGTGGTATCACTGAAGTAGAGTGCTGGCTGACGCGACGAGTCTCAGCATGGCCGGATACGAGATTATGCGTATCGCGTATGGGATTGAGGTCGCGGATAGAGACGATCCGTATGTCGACACTGCGGAGCACGCTGTCGGCGCTGTTGTGGCAACTTGCAGTCCGGGGTCATACCTGGTGAACATTATGCCGTTCTGTAAGCAGGCTCTCTAATCACGATTGTGCTGTGGGCTGACAAGGTATGCAGTGAAGCATATACCAGAATGGTTCCCCGGTGCAAAGTTCCAACGTGACGCGAAAGTTTGGCGGAAATACGTGACAGAGCTGCGCGATAAGCCGTTCGGGGTCGTGAAAGAGCACATGGTACGCTCCCCTGTATGAGCACGCGTACAGAAGTGTTTCTCACTTCTTGGCAGCGCCGGGGGGATGCGCCTGACTGCGCTGCTAAATTTTTGCTAGAAAGCCTTGAATCCGGGGATGACGCGGGGGATTACACAGAGAATGACATCAAATTTGCGTTGGGTTCAATGTATGCAGGTGCGCTCCACCGCCAATTTTCACGACCCCATCGCTCATATCTGCTATCGCAATAGGAGGCTCGGACACCGTACGTTGCCTGAAGCGCTCGCAAATGATTCCGCACCCAAGAGAGAGACTAACACACATTGTCCTAGACCGTGTCGGCACTAGGATCCTTCATTTTAGGGGTAGTGCTGAACCCCGAAATCCAGACCCAGGCACAGGAAGCAATAGACCGAGTGTGTCCCGACCGCCTGCCCACGTTCGCTGACCAGGACGACCTGCCTTACATCGACGCTATCGTGAAGGAATCACTCAGGTGGAACCCGGTGTTGCCCATAGGTAAGACATCCTGGGTTAATGTCGCTACCAAAGGACGCGCCCTAATGACGCGTGCAGATGTTGCACACTGCTCTATCGCCGACGACGTCTATCGTGGGTACTACATCCCGAAGGGATCTCTTGTGCTGGCCAACTCCTGGTGCGCGTCCTTCCCCCGTCACCGTTAGCGCTTCAACTGACCGCACCACACCAGGGCCATTCTGCATGACGAACAAGCCTATCCAGATCCCCTGCGCTTCAACCCGGACAGGTTCATGAAGGATGGCAAGCTCGACCCCTCTGTGCGCGAGCCCGACGCGGCATTCGGTTTCGGGCGCAGGGTTTGCCCGGGACGGTATTTGGCGTACGAAGCCATATGGATCGCAGTCGCATGCATGCTCGCGGTCTTTAACCTGTCGAAGGCGAAGGATGAACATGGGATGGAGATCACGCCGAGTGGGGAGTATAACGTCGGGTTCGCTTGGTGGGTGTTCGTTTGTTGCTGGGAAGAGTGCATACTAATAGTTGCTGAAGCTACCCCAAGCCCTTCCCGTGTGACATTCGCCCTCGCTCGTCATTACACGAAGCTCTTATTAGAGCAACGGCGGATGAATCGTGAACACTGGCAATGCGGCAAGCCCGCCCTAGTGTTATGCGAGCGTAGCATTAGTCTGCTTCAAAACAATGTCAGCATGATTTACACAACTCATCCAACCTGCGCTAGCGTATCCTTGCGGGTGAAACTGAATTGTGATTTTCTCAAGTGCAGCAACGCTGTTTGACTGGCGGCCGGGCGTTCATCGGCGTTCCCAAGGTTAACCCTAACCCTATATCAAGCGCCGGAATGTTGAACGAGCTGACACCCGACGTGTCTTTTCCGCATTGACCACCATCTCGAACACGGGAGAGCTAAACTGTCAATGATCAGTAACTTACGAGACAGACACTCTAGAGCTTACCTCTACCAGCTTTGAGCGATGTGATATTGTTTTGACTAACAGGTCGACACAACTGGCGGTTGACCTGCAGAGCGCCTCTAACTCTAGAAGCGAGTCATATCTGTGCATGTTAACATCAATATTACCGACAATAAAGCGGCCCAAATGACGACATACGCAGAATGAACAACATGCGTGCGTTCATTTCGTCTCATTAAATCGCAGACGTCATTCGCAACAAGCGCTGCAGTTCGCTACGGGGTTCACCTGTGACTCTTGATATCCAAATGAGCATTGAGTAAATACGTACCTTATAAATGCACCACGACTCCGGATCTCCCACGGGCTCACTGAAAGGCTTGGACTGGAACTGGAAGACCGCGATGCGTGAGCCTACTACAAATGGGGAGTGATTTGTTACGCACCCCGATACCATGATGATATGAAAGGTCTCTTGAGTGTTCCATCTGGTTGTGCAGCGTTGCCATCTCTTGGCTCATGAATTGGCTATGACATCTTCTGCACCGAAAACTTATGGCAGTGTCCAGGTATTGATGCCTTACGCTGGTGACGCAAGGGACGAGGATCTGATCTTCGATATTGAAACTCTCATCACGAACAGCCTGCGTCGTCATGCCCTGACCGTACCTTTCAGGAAGGGTGGTCAGTAACGGGTTCGGTACTCACAGCGACGCGCATGACACTCACCGAGAGCTACACCTCTGTTACCGCACTGTTCATGCCGGTACGGTTGAAGAAAAGTCCACTCCCGGGAGGTTTATAAAAGCGTATTTGGGTTGCCTCGTGTTTACAGCGCGTGCGGATAGCAGAGCCGTCGAACGTGGAAACTCGCGGCGGACATGTGGCCCTCGTACGTACCATACCGGGCTTATCTGGCCTGTGTGCTCGGGACTACGTGATATTCAATTACTGCGCGGGATTATCTGTGGAAACCAGACATCTAGGTTCCGCGCTGCCATGTCGTCGGGGCTCACTTTGGGGAGCTCTTGAAAGTGATGACTGCGCCATTCTCGCAATGTTGCAGCAAGCCGTATCCGTCAACAAAGACGAAATCATGGAGCTGCGTGGGGACAACGCAGCTTCATTCTTGACGCTTACTGATTCAGTAAGTATTGCCTCCAGGACATGTCTATTTCTGAGTTGACCGTACATCGTTGCAGGTCTTGTACTCTAGCGTATTTTGGCAGGGCATTTTCTCGCAACGGATCAAATCTCCTGCGCCGGACGCAGGGACACAGGCCTTCAGGGACCAACTGCGCCGCATAAGCGTCAGATTATCGATGGCCTCCTGCCAGCTTCCAGATGGCTTGCTCCTCGCAGGTGTTATTCTCAAAGATACAAAGCGGGTTGCCGCTGGAGGGTATGCGGATATCCACATCGGCCAATACCGTGGGCGCTGTGTGGCATTAAAGACCATGCACGACTTTCAAAGACAAAAAACCGAAGAAGTATCCAAAATTCTGAAGGTTCCGTCTGTTACTGCAGCTCTTTGTACATTGTCGCTCACTCATCATTCTTACAGACGTTCTGCCGCGAGATCACACTGTTACACAGCCTCAACCATCCGAATATTTGTGGATTCATAGGCGTTGACCGCGAACTTTTTGAGGGACGCTTTTGTCTAGTAACCGAGTGGATGCCACATGGAAATATCATGGACTTTATCGAGACCAACTCCTTTGTCTTTGGCGAGGTCAAGCAATTCGTGAGTGTATCAACGTTCGCCTCGAGGTGCACAATTTCTGACCCAGGTGCAGGTAGCGGAGATAGCTTCGGCCTTGGCATACCTGCACAGCAAGAATGTGGTGCATGGAGACTTACACGTCGTATGTCGATGTCTCCTGTGTCCACGAAACTCTCACAAACATCATTCTAGAGAAACATTCTCATCGACGCCGGTCGTCATGTCCGTCTGGCAGATTTTGGGCTTTCAGACTTTTGTGATGCGTCTTTCGCCAGCGTTGGCTCTGCTTCTGCGGGCGCAACCCGGTATATGGCACCAGAGATCTTGTTTCCGGAGAAATACGGTCTACGACATGTTCGCCATACCCCTGAAAGCGACGTCCATTCGTTCGCAATGTGTGTCTGGGCGGTAAGTTTGTTCGCGTCATAGACGAACTTATAACTGATTGTTCCTGTTCTAGATATTCAATGGCGATTCCCCCTTCCACGACTATCCGGCAGTCACAGCTTCGTTAGCGATTATCGATGGCAAGCGCCCGCCACCGCATACAGCCAAATACGACCTTCCAGCATCGCTGAGGTCTCTCTTAACTCTCTGCTGGCAAGAGAAGGCGAAAGACAGACCCAGCTCCTCCGAAGTCTACCATAGACTCGGTCAAATGTTCCAACCTCCTGCGTCGCTACACGCTCACTCGAGAACGTCAGCTGTCGGCAGCAGGAGACTGGCTCGGCTGTCGCGTCCGTATGGCGACGCAGACAGTTCCGGAAACGATTCTGCTTCCAGCAGCCGGCCGGAGAGCGATGGAGGCAGACTCAGCACGCGCAAGCTACTCCGGCAGTATCGTGCCGTGCAGTCAGCCAGAGGCACGCCTATTACCGCGGAACTTCGGCCGCCAACCATGATACGGAGCCCCATCGTGCGACCCGGCACCAGTCCACCGGCGGTCGTCGCTACACCAGACTCTACATCACAGACAGTGCGACACCTAGCAAGTAGGCATCCGGACGCAGAGCGGCTGGTCCCGCAGACTGTCTATCGGCCTTCGCAGGCTCAGCAGCTACGCGGGGGGCGCGCTGCGCAAGTGTTACTCATGCCCCCCATCATGTTCTACGTTTACGGCCCTCGGGGATGCGGAATCAGCTGTTTTGATGCTCTTAATGGAAGATTCGCAGAGTTGCAGGATCCGGACGTCCTCGTTGAGTGCCCAAGGTCTATGATTTTGAGAATCATGGTGCGTGTGCATCCAAGCTTACGTGTTTTTCGGGCTCGGTGCTGACGAGAACATGGCGTGTACATAGTGGCCTGATTACGAGCCCTGGTCGGCGAGTATCCTCCTTCACTCCGGGACGTCTCGGGCCGACTTAGCGATGTGCGTCAGCCTCTATACGCAAACATTCATCAACGTACGTTCTCTCACGTTCTGGACCTCGCATGTGTTTCCTAACGCGATCTGCAGGAATCGTTGACGAAATGCCTGAGAGCTGATACGCGCTGGAGACTGGGGCCCGGTGCCATCACGCTGTCCAACCTCGAACTGGTCGGCCTGCAACCTGTAGCTGCACGAGACTGGCAGGTCCACTTCCGGGTGCGCCAAGTAGCGCCTCAGACAGCCTGAGCTGGACTGGCTTCAGCTCGGCCCCAGTCCATTTTGTTACCTTTACCTCACACGCACCTTTGTATGCACAGTCGCAGGACGGCTGTAGACTGTTGAATCCAGTTTAGGCGTTCAAATCCAAAGCATAAGCCGGATTGAATGATAGCCTCGGGAATGAAACTACTTGGACAATGCGCAGCCCGAGACGTGCTGAAACGCACGTGTAATGCACCTCAGCCCCTCTCCTGGGCAACAGCCGCGTCCACGATTTCTAATAGAGTTGTGGCTCCCCGACTCACGTTCTGACTCACGCTATGACTCGCGCGCGCTGACCCATCCCGCATAGGGGCGAGCAGCAATGTTATGAGGGACGGACGCGTCGCCGCCGGCAACACATAGACACCACTCATCAGACGCCCGAAACCTCGGCAATAGGCCAACCCCCCGGCTACCGAACTGCCACTGGTGGCTGTGATTCTTCCGCAATGAATGTGTTCGAGAGGATGATACAGTAGCTTACACAGCTGCACGGATGAGACTGTGGAGCTCAAGATCTGGCAAATTTTGGGATCCGGACTATCGTGATCTTTGAGGCTTGGTTTTTGTCTGAGATTCGTACGACCGAAATCATGATTTTGTGCAATGCGAAATCCGCCCCGATCCGAGATCTCCCCGCAACAGAATGGCGCCCACAGAGCCTCAGAGCCCACGTTCGTTCGTGTTCGATACATAAAAGTGCACATTGAATGACGGGAGACTACAATAGAACATATGTATAACCTAGGCTGCAGGATATTGAGCCATGGCGGATGCTGGAGCAGCAGGCTGCGGGATGGAGAATGGTCCATCATCAAGCTCACTGGTACCTTTGCCCCCACAAGACCGGTATGCTGCCAGTATCGTGGTCATCCTCAAGGAGACCACTGCATCTCCAAATCAGGTTCTGCTTTGGTACTAGAGCTATCTGAGGGCGCCGGGGGTGCAAGGAGCATCTCTCCTTGCACGGGTAGTGATCACTCAGAAGAATGTGGACTTGGCTGCCCCAGTCAGCCCAGCTTAGTTGCCAAATACCTGGTCGAGCGGATTGCTAGGTAGCTGAGGGTCATGAATAGACCCTAGAGGATTCATCTCTAGTTGGTCGTCAGCCGCAGCCTGATCAGCCCCGGGCAGTTCAGCAAGACCGGCCAGTATGTGCGGGCGGAGCGGTTGACATGGGCATGATGCATTCGGCAAGCTTAATAAGGTGGATGATGTGTCAAAGGTGTTGCGTAGAGGCAGAACCGAAATATGATTGGTGGGCCGATCATACTCGGGGGGCGATGAAGGAGGCAAGGATGAATTTGCGCGGTTTCGACATGGAGACGCGTTCGATACACTCAGGATACTGGCGGGCATGGACGCAGGTTGAAATCGACACGGCTGTCAAGCTCGCGTACACATGTGCTCGCGTCGTGGTGAAGAGCCTCTGAAGTGACATGCCTAGTTCCCCATAGTTCAGTGCTGCGAGCACAAAAACTCATTTGCACAAGTCTTGGGCGCAGAATTTCTGACGGGCGGACTCACGATTCTTGGGTTTTGAGAATATGGTCAGATTCTTGGATGCGGAGTATCTTGAGACTTGTATGACATGGTCAGACAAAAACCAACGCTCAACGATCAGATTCTCGAATGACCGAAATCGCGCCCGGGTGATGTTCAATATCTCCCAGATACTGTCACCACAGTCTCATCCGTGCAGCTGTGTAGGCGACTCGAATTTAGCAGGCTCCCTCGTTCTGCTCTGTTTAAGACATCTCAAGCGAGAACACGTACGAGACTCTGATCCGCGGCAGCTGGTAGATCAGCCCCTCTAGATCTCGTGGTGCATTTGTACACTGTCTCTGATTACCACTTTTCGTCGGACTCTGTATGTACCACCTCCATAGCCTCCGGCGTCCTACGATGAGCCCGTGGCGAGAAGGTGCCTGCCGAACAGGCCCCAAGTTCCAGATAAAACGGTACAGAGCGTCGCGGAAGAGGACCCCCGCCTCCGTACGGGATTCCTTCGACGTGTGTCGAGTGCAGGGATCACCATGGGACGACGAACGTTGCGTTCCGCAAAGTATAGTGTGAATGATGGCATTTCTGCTTTCCTGTTCTGCTAAGTGCTGGCCGCCCCTGAGGCCGGGCATCGGGGAAGGGTTCCTCCCCAGCCCGAAGGGAACCCTGACCGAGCGCACTTTGTCCCTACTATATGCGGCAGGGAAAAGCGACAGCGTCGGGCGGGAAGCTGAGCTGAAAAGGCAGGGCGGCCGCGAGTGAGTGCATATATGTGGTAGTGAACAATCTTCGAGGCGGCGAGAGCTTGGCATAAAATCTGGTGTAGTGAAATGAAGTGTGAATGCATTATTGGAGTCGAAGCTAGAATACGTTTCGTAAACAAGGGTTTAGATCTCGCATGGGGTGCTAAGAAGTGGGTAAGGTAATTAAGTTCCTGTCTTGCACGCAGGTCCGGAGGGCATAGCGCATCACGATTCCATCCATAAGCACCACAGCTGCCTGGTAGTCAAGGAGGAAATGCCCCGGGTACACGTCAAAGACGTCGCGGACGCCGGTCCCATGTCCATCACCGCCGCTTTCCATTTTGCTGAGAGAAAAAGGCGACGGCCGCCGTCCGCATCTGGATGGCACAAGGGCGGACCAGGGTGCATGATATGTTAGCAACCTCGAACGACCGTCTTCACCATGTCATTGAAGAAACTTCTGCTGGCATGTCACGCAAATCGATGTATGCAAGCTGAAGTAGACATGGAAGGAACAAATACATCTCATTGTTCCGCATTCTCCCTGGCGAAACAGTCAGCATGACGAAAGACACGACGTCAAGAGGGCGTGACTTACCCAATGTCAGCGGTAGGCACTCCAACCCGAGCACCGAACGGCCGACGGGACATCCGTGGCGCGCCTGCGCATGGCGCATCCGTAGCTGGCTTCGTTGACAAGGCCCGCAAGTGGCAACGGGCCCTGCTGTCATGGTACCCATCGTACGCGCGCACGGAGCTGCCGGCACTTGGTACTCAGTACTACTTGCTGCTCGCGGAGCCCGGCAGTAGCACGTATCGGCACGACTTGAATGGTGAGCATCGGCCGCACGCCCGGCCAGCCGCGCCAAACAGGCCAGCACCAAGCCAGCACATTCCGCCCGAGGGCTCTGAGCGTGGCGTCCCCAGGCGTCGCAGTGCAGAGGTGATCACCAAAGTGCATTTCAGGCTAGAAGCCCGGAGAGGGTCGGGTCGTGCGGAGACGCCCCTAGTAGAGTCTCAGACGCGCTGGAGCGGTGCGCGCGCCCTAGATCACTGCTACGCTCGTACGTGAGGAATCCAAGCGCGTCGCACATACTGGCAGCTCCAAAGACTTAGGGGCGCATTGCTGCGCCCTGAACGCGTCGCAGGGTCCCCCGCGAGCGCGTCGTGTGTGGTGGGCGCACCCTCCACCCACGCTCCTACGCTTGTGGCGCGGTGCGAGTCGAGGACGACGCCCTCACGAGGCATTTTCTATGGGCGCCGCACGGTGCTCCGGTACGGCGTCCGGGGTAGGCATCGCGTGTCTGCGATATTTGGGAGGGTGGGAGGAGGTGGGAGGGATGCCGGTGTGGATGAGATCCCGCGCCGTGGGCCCCGTGCGACAGCGACTTCGCGCGCTGCGCTTGTGGCGAAGGGAACACACCGGGGTGTGCCCGGAGAGCTCGACAGTTCGTGAGCCTGAGGCCTGCAGCAGTGCCGTACAGGGACTACACTCGTGCGTCGTCTAGTTCACACGCGGGCAGCGACAGATATCGGTCAGGGTGCTTTGACTTCGCGGTATTTGGAACGATCGTTTTTGTACGGAGGGGGGTGCTATTGTGTGTAAGAACTCGCAGTATACACTGGAAAAGGACACGATCTTACTTGCCTCGCATATCCCGAGACAGGCTTTCCCCCGAACAAAAACAGCCGGGAGAGCTCCGGTGTGAGCTCATGGTGCCATTAAGTGCCTCGTGTACCGCCGCAGCGTGCTCGAGAACCTGAATCGCACCTGCGAGGAACCACGGCTGCGCCACATAAGCTCGTCAGGCTCTCTGCCATCTTCGAGAAGTACACACCAGCAGGGGCCGCCTGTTACCGTCTCGCCCGGCCAACGTCGCACGCTCCTCCCCCTCCTAGCGAAACGCGCACCGGCACCGTCCCCACCGCCGCGTCACCACACGGCCGCGCGTCGAGTCAACGGAGCCACCGGCCAAGGCCCGCCGCCCTCTCGCCTCTGGGCAAACCGCCCGAAAGCTCTCACTGCTCACTGCTCAGAGCGAAAGGCCCGTGTGCGTTCGCGTCAGCAGTGCTGACTCGCGCGCGCCTGCCAGACGCCGTAAGGGGCCGGCTCGGCCGAGGGCTGCGCGGTTCGTACGTGTGCGGCTTGGTCAGCGCTTACTCATCGCACACTGCGTGCCCCCGAACCCGCCTCCGGTTTGTCGGGGCGCGCGCGCAGTAACCTTACTTGGCGTTGGCACGGTTCTGCGGGTTCTGACTCAGGCTGGGCGGTGCACGCGTATGTGTGTGTGTGTGATGTGTGTGGGCATGGCAATGATGTGTATTGCGAGTAGTAGTAGTAAAAAAATTGCTAGGGACAATGCGGGTGTGTGTGCGAGCTATAAGAGTAGTAATGATACAGTTGGGTTGTTGTTGCGATGAGCAGGAAGAAAAAAAAACGAAAAAGAACGAAAAGAACACATGAGCGTGATCTCTAATGGCACAGACAGATTAGACGAAAAAGTAAGTAAGCGGGCTAAGATAGCGATGAGTTACAACAGGCACATGCGATTAACTTTTTGGACCGTCGTCATGATGTCATGGCGCACCCGCACAGGCCCGCAGGGCCCTGCGGGAGACGCGTCAGGCAGAAGCACCGAAGGAGGAGGCTTCATGCCGCGACTATGGTCGCGGGGCACGCCGGTGCAACAGCCTTGTACCGCGGTATCGACGAGCTGCTGCTGCTCGTCGCGGACACGGGCGAGACGGACGCGAGCGAGGACGCTGACGAGGATGAGGACGACGAATGGTGGAAGTGTGGTATCGGAAACGAGCGCAGCATGTTGTGCAGCGCCGAGAAGCGGCGATGCGAGTGCGGTGGATGCGAGACGACCTCGACAGACTTCGCCTTTGCCGGTGTCGGGTGTGGCTCAGGGGCGGCCGCGGCGACGATGGGCTCGGGCGACGCTGAGATCGCGGCGACGTATGTCGGCTCGACGTCCGCGTGCGGCGGCGTGAGCGGCATTGGCGACTGCGAGGGCGACGTCGAGTGGTCCGAGTCCGAGTCTGTGCTGACGCTCCAGCGCGAGGGGAGCGACGGCGGCGGGGACGCCTTCCTGTGCGACCGATGGTGGTTGCGGGGCGTCGCGGGCTCAGACACGGTGTGGTGGGTGCGCAGGGCGAAACGCGCAGGCGCGACGATGGACATGATCGCGTCGTGGTGTGAGAGCAGGTCCGACTCGTGGAGGGTAAGCTCGTAGTCGAGGACATCGAGGAACTCGCGCTCGATGCGGCCGACGTCGCGCTTGCCAAAGACCCCAGTGCAGAGCGCCCAATGGACGTTCTTGAGCGTCGAGTCGTTTGTGTACTGGTAGGAGTAAAAAAGCGTATCAGCATGCTGTGTTGTATGTCCGAGATGCGATGCGGAACGAACCTTGTTCGCGAGTATGAGCGCGCCGAGGAATACACGCTCGCATGCCCACTGCTCGAGAGCAATTTGGAGATGCGGCTTCGCCCGGTCGATGTAGACGAGAGCGACGAGCAGGACCGGGACCTTGACCTCGGCCTTTGTGAGCAGGTTGTTGACAAAGTTGAGGAAGGTCGAGTGTTGTTGTTGCCGTGATGACGAGCGTCCACGAGAGGACGAGGGGCGACCCATGGCGTAATCGACCGTCTCGACCACACAGTCGACGACATATTCTAGACCGCGAGGGTAAATACGCGCCACAACAGGCCAGAACCATTGCGACTTACCGATTAGGGTGCGGGACATCTTTACATCCAACAACTCGAGCACTGCTGGTGAATGCAGAGCAGGATCGACGAGACTGGCCTCGTGCACTGGGGAGTAGCCACCCTGAACCATTGTATGCGAGGGGCGAGGGCGATAGACAGGGGAGGACGAGGCGGCTGAGAAAAGGCGAGGAGGAGCGAGGACAGAAAGCTGGAGGAGAGGGGGATAATATAGGGCAGCATCGCAGGCCGGGAAGGAGATCTGAGATGAGACGATTTGTGGGCGGAAGTGTTTAGGTGAGCGAGCGTTGGATGACTGCGACGGGACACGCAGGCAGG
>NW_006767632.1:222407-227503 GCF_000300595.1 Phanerochaete carnosa HHB-10118-sp | reverse complement strand
GAGAGCAGGTCGTGACTCGTGGAGGGTAGCTCGTAGTCGAGGACATCGAGGAACTCGCGCTCGATGCGGCCGACGTCGCGCTTGCCAAAGACCCCAGTGCAGAGCGCCCAATGGACGTTCTTGAGCGTCGAGTCGTTTGTGTACTGGTAGGAGTAAAAAAGCGTATCAGCATGCTGTGTTGTATGTCCGAGATGCGATGCGGAACGAACCTTGTTCGCGAGTATGAGCGCGCCGAGGAATACACGCTCGCATGCCCACTGCTCGAGAGCAATTTGGAGATGCGGCTTCGCCCGGTCGATGTAGACGAGAGCGACGAGCAGGACCGGGACCTTGACCTCGGCCTTTGTGAGCAGGTTGTTGACAAAGTTGAGGAAGGTCGAGTGTTGTTGTTGCCGTGATGACGAGCGTCCACGAGAGGACGAGGGGCGACCCATGGCGTAATCGACCGTCTCGACCACACAGTCGACGACATATTCTAGACCGCGAGGGTAAATACGCGCCACAACAGGCCAGAACCATTGCGACTTACCGATTAGGGTGCGGGACATCTTTACATCCAACAACTCGAGCACTGCTGGTGAATGCAGAGCAGGATCGACGAGACTGGCCTCGTGCACTGGGGAGTAGCCACCCTGAACCATTGTATGCGAGGGGCGAGGGCGATAGACAGGGGAGGACGAGGCGGCTGAGGAAAGGCGAGGAGGGGCGAGGACAGAAAGCTGGAGGAGAGGGGGATAATATAGGGCAGCATCGCAGGCCGGGAAGGAGATCTGAGATGAGACGATTTGTGGGCGGAAGTGTTTAGGTGAGCGAGCGTTGGATGACTGCGACGGGACACGCAGGCAGGCAGTCAATTGCTCGTCGGATCCGATCCCAAACATAGCCAGAGTGACGCCGACACGCTGACCTCCCTGCCTTGACTCACTTCAGATCCAATCGCCCGATCTCCCATTTTGCCGAGCCTGCCCGCACCTGCTCGTCCCATCGGCCGCGGCATCTTTCGGCTTTCCCACTGCGTCTCCCTCGCCCGCCGCGAGACCACTATGCGGGCTGGCACGATATTATCCTCGGATGGCATCGTAACCATCCCTGTCGGCACCCGCAGCGTCGTACGAGCGCCTTGATGGCACAGACCGTCCCGCAGCGCCCGCAGTCGCGGTGCCTGAGCTGCCAGCAGCCCTTCGACGCCCAGGACGACGTGTCCTCGAGGGCCAGCAGTGCCCCCCCGGCTGCTGGCGGCGTGTGCGGTGGTCACCGAGTCACGAACCGTCACGACCGGTTTCTAATCCGACGGAGGCAAACTGCTAACTCATCCCTTTCCAAACGCGGAAGGCGAAACCGTATCCAATGCTCTGAATGCAACTCTAATCTGGCGCCGGGGCGGCCGATGATTGGCTGGCTGCCCCGGTCAACCCGCTGCAAAGTGCTAATCTCTCGTGCTGAATAAGCCGACGTCCTCAGTCAGCCCGCTGCTATGTGCGCACCGGTGCGCCATCCTCGCTGCGATGGCTGTCTGTTGCCTTACTCAGCAGCTGTCCTGTGCCTCGCTTAGCCATCCGCCCCAGCCAGATAGCCCTTTTGGCGTGCTCAGAGATGGCGTTCGCACCGGGAATTCTGGATAGCAGCGCCGCACCTGTCAGTAAGCCACCGTGCTTGGCTAGCCCGCTGCCCTCAGGGGCTGTGTATGCGCATACCGGGATACATTGCGTGCCCCTGCCACGTCGAACAGCGTAATCTGTCTCTTTCGCACGCTGCCGCACACTCCGGGTTCCTTTGGCATATTGTCCGCGGCCCACATGGATTTTGACCGGTCAGCCGCCGCCAGCGACCTTTTCTCTCCCTGCGATCGCCGCGCACAACAGTCCCACCCCAGCTTGGCATGGCAGCCCCTCTCGTCCCATTTGGCGCCGCCATGACGAGGGCGTCCGTGGGAGTCCGCCCCGATCGCGAAGCGCAATGATGAGTCGCGCAATGCGATAACGCGCCGGGCGCGACCCATGCACGGTTGGGGCCCCCGTCGTTCGCGTCTCGAGGACGCGCCGGCGAGCTTAACGGACGCGTGTCTCCGTCTGAGCCTGAAACAGCGCCCTCGCCCGCCTAGCAACGGGCGAAGAAGGCGTCGCTGAAACGCGCCGCGCCGCGCCGTGCTTTGCGCCTCGACGCGTCCCTGCTTCCTATCTCCTCCGCCCCCCCTCAGAGACACGTCCAGGTCCGCTCGGTACGTGTGTTGGCCCGATAGGGCGCACGTCTGCAGACCGTCACTCTACCGACTCTCATGTCAAGGAGCCCCACACCGTCTCGCGCACTAAATCAACACCATCCATTAAAATTGATGCCGCTTCTCGTCGAAAGGTGAGACGAGAGACATCGAAGTCGTGCCACCGAATGGCACCATTAAATTGCCCCGCTGTTTGATTAAGCGGTGCAGCACAGGCGCCCGCGGCGCAGGTCCTTCGAAAAGTTCGAGCGGCGGACTTGCGCAGCGAATTGCTCATGTAGGGTGGGTGTGCGCGACGCGTTGGCACGTCCGTCCGTGCGCATCGGCCGTCATGCAACCATGCATCATGATTTACGCAGACGTGGGACACTTTGATGCTTGACAGCTGGGTCGGGACGAAGCATCTAGCGCGTCGCGGGCGCGCACACACGCGAGACGCGTCCGCCTGTCTCCCCAGCATTCCTTCCATGTTGCGTTTCAGACACTCAATGCATGTCGGTGGAGTGCCACCGCCGGACATTCTGTGCCGGCTGCCAGCGCGCAACGGCGTCTGCCATGTTCTCTCTGGGTCGACCAGCTTGCAGCGTCGCGGGATGATCGACGGACGCGGCCGGAAGGCACTTCTCCCTGGAAGCAGCCTTCTTCGCACATCATGCACCACGCTCGTATATCGGGCGCATATATTGCACAGTTTCCATTACGCTGACTCTACAGCAGCCCTCCAATTTCCGTGCAGGTGCTGTTGCCCCATTGATTTATGAGCAATTTCTCCTTATTGTCAGCATCAAACCCGGTGCAGCTCTAATAATAATGGCATGAATCATGATTAATGAATCTGGGCCTGATGTGCACCGAGCTGGCATTCTCGCGCGAAGCCTTTTGTCTTTTCCTGCACGGATCTGCTGGTCATGATGTGGAGCTCCAGCGGTTACTCGGTGTCCATCAGCATTTGCCTTGCGCGCTAACACGTACTCAACAGGCAGGTGCATGTCCCGAGCAGGCTCAGCAAATCCTGCATCATCAACGAGGACTCGTTTGGACTTCACCGTGTGTTCATGATCTGTCGACGTAAATTCGTGAGTCTCGACCCAGCCCATCAGCAACTGGCTGCATGATTAATTGAGAGTTAAAGGTTCCGCGGGGACATATGACGCTGCAGCTGAGGACGGAGTCTCGCATCAAAACTGCTGCGCCACTCCAGCTCGCCCAAACACGACGAAATCCGACCTCGCACCCCCACCTTCGAAGCTCAGGGCCGTAAACGCACCACCGGCGCGCACATGTTACAGGGCAATGGAAAACATTAAAATGTTCCAGATTTGCGCGTCAAAAACCAAACGTCTACTAGTCGTGCCACAAGAAAACAGCCGTTCAGATCCGTTCGTGCCTGCCAGTTGCAGCCCTCCCCCTCTCCACGTCCGAGGAAAAAGAAAGGAGCTTAGCGTGCTCTGCACAGTACGCTCTGCCGTGGAGGCACCCCCGGGGCGGGGCCCCACTGCACCGCCCGTAGTCTGTTGCGCGCGCCCACACACCCTCGCGCACTGGGCGCCGCCCGCCACCGCTCTTGGCAGAGCAGAGGTAGAAGCCGCTCACGCCGCGCCATCCGCGGAGCCCAGCGCGGGCGCCCTGAGCGCCGTAGTTGCCGCAGGTCCCGTTGGCGCCGCGGCAGACGAAGCTGTGGGCGTGAGCGCCGCATCGGCAGCAGCAGCAGCAGCGGTAGCAGCGTCGACGGCCGCTTTGGCCTTCTTGCCGTTCTTGCTCCCCTTGGGCCGGCCCCGAGGCCGCTTCGCGCCGGGCTGGCCGTCGCCACCGCCGCCCCCACCACCGCCGCCTCCGCCGTCGTCTGCGGCGCTGCGCTTCGACGCCTGTGCCGCGCTCGCCTCGAGCTGCGTGCGGAGGTCTTTGAGGTACCTGTGTGTGCGTGCATGCGTGTGCGTGTGCGCGGGCGCACGTCAGCGGCGGGGTGTCAGCGGCGGGGCGTGCGGGAAGGGCGGGTGCGTGGACGGGTGTGGGACGGGGAGCGCGCGGGAGGGCGGGTGTACGTCAGCAGGGGCTGGGCAGGCATGAGACGGCAGGGCTGAACGGGACTTACTGGACAGACTTTTCCTCGATCGTCGCCTGCAGGCTTGGCAGCGGCGACTGGCCGAGCTCCTTCCGGAGCCGGTCGACGTCCAGCTTCGCCGCGGCGTACTCGCCCTCGCTGAGCCCTTTGATCTTGCTCTGGAGCTCGTTCACCCTGCGGCGGCGCGGTGTTAGCAAGGAGGTGGGGGTGCGCGGCGGCGCGGAGAAAAAGAAATGGCGGGCGTACTCTCGTGTGAGCTTGTCGGCGAGCATGTCCGCCTGGGCGCCGTCGTCAGATACTCGCGCCGAAGTGAGCGCCACAACGCGCGTACCTTGTCTCTGTCCTCATTTACCTAGTGAAACATGTGAGGAAGACGGCATTTCGTCACTTGGGCAGACGCACCTCTGCTAGGCATTTCAGTAATCGCGCTCGCTCACTGTCCAGCCTGTGATGAAGCAATGTCAGTTACGAGCTCCGTGATATCTTGTGACAGGCGACTGAGGATAACCAGGGATATGCGCTGGCGTTTCCGAAAGAGCACACTTGATACGCGGGGTCACAAAGCGAGAACCGCAGCTTTCGCAGCAGGCACGCCTGGCTCTAGCCCTGTGTCTCGACGCGCCGCACAATAGCCGCACACCTAAACCAGCTATTCTAGTATGGTGGCGATGCACAAGCATCCGCCTCGCCATCGTCCTGGCTATTGTTGAGCTTCAGAAGCTTAGCAAGGGCGGTGACAGGTCACAGGACCGCGTCTGAGAAGCATGCGCCGCTGAGCGGCGCTTCACCACAGATCCCAGTTCTTGGCAGCACGAG
>NW_006767632.1:205098-221005 GCF_000300595.1 Phanerochaete carnosa HHB-10118-sp | reverse complement strand
GCCGAGCGACGTCAGCTCAGTCGGATCCGACCGTGTCGCAAATTAGGCATCTGCCCTCCCAAATGCAAACGAGCAAGCAGCACAATAGGGCGGCCCACCTCCGGTCTCACGACGGCGTTCTCCCCTTATCGCAAATACGGTTGCGCTCCACCATCGACTCGAACGTTCCTCCTAGAATGTCTCGATCATCCGGCCCTTGTTCTTCTTCCGTCGCGCTACATAGGGGCCGGGCTCGTCGCGCGCCGGCACTCGATGTGGCTAGCTCAGAGTTGACCAGGAATAGGCGTTGTGATTATGGTGTGTGCTGCTCGTCCACCGTACGTGCTTTTGTGATGCTACCAACGCTTACTTCACCCGTCGATCCCCCCCTCTCCGTCGCAGTCTCGTCCGTGCCCGCCTGTCGCCGTGGGTCAGGCCAACCGGGGTATTCTGGGAATTATTCGTGCGCGCATACACACACACTTCCATGCCCACACGGTCGACGTCAAATTCACTCAGGGTCAGCTCATTTTAGTGGCGCGGCGCCATAGGGGACGAACGCGTCTCGCGTATGTCTCAGACGAACACTCAGCTCAGACACAGGAAACTGCACGCTTACACGACCCTCGCTTTGCGAATGTGGCCTCGAGCGACACAGCTTTCCCTCGATTACGGTCCGGTCCCGCTCGGGCTTGCAGAGGACTGCGAGGGACGCGGTGTTTCTGTGTTGTCCCCTTGACCACCGATTCTTCGCGTGCACGTCTATGTTTACTTTGCGTCAGCGCGCGAAAGTCGCGCCCGACGCATAACGATTCGCGTCCTTCGCCACAGCTAAGTATGTTCATATCAGTGCTTCTCTTACTCTGATGTCTCATTTCTTCCTTAGCGCTCTCCCGGAACTGAGTTCCTACTTTACCCGCCTGAAGATGATAGCCGTTAGGGCACGTCCAGGAGGTATACGTCAGGTGCGAATTTGAAGAATGCTGGTTTGTTGCTAACTTCACTGCAAAGGAATGACGACATCGAAAGGCCCACTCCTAGATGCCGCTTTGATACGACTCGGTTCGTTCATTCTTGGTCAGACGATAGCTGAGAAACAGCCCGTTATGCAACCATTAAGATAATGTGTCCAACAATCTGGTTGATTCAACCAAGTTGTGGAATACATCATCTATCGGTTGCATGTGAGCACGATGAACAAGGTAAGCTTTCCAAGCAGTACGCGCGTCACATGCACCAGAATGTGAAGGTACATTGATGACCCAGCCACAGACTAAATGTGCGACCTCAGAGGAGCCGTCTTCCCCCAGCAGACGACAGGTATTCAGTCGAAGCTTGAGAGGCTTCTATCATGCCACAGCGGTTGTGTAACGGTAGCCTGGTCCTTCGGCGCGCGCGTACGACCGTGGACGAGTGCGGTACTTGAATAGCCTGGCAGACACTGCCCGAAGACAGATGCCGCTTCGGTCTGCCTGGTCGCGCACGTCAGGCCTGACACCGGTTTTCTACACATCGCATAGGAGACGACATGAGTGGACTGTTTTCGTGTCGAGATATGCGGGGAGCCATGCAGAACTGCTCTCTGGAGTCCTGTAAAGGCAGGGCGCATCAACTTCGTGGCGCGGCAAAGCCCGAAACGCGCCATACCCGCCCCCTTTGATGACCGACGTCTAACGTGTCCCGGTGACGAACAGCACTCGAACAGCACCTTAGACCAGGTTAAGTTAAAATCTGTCTCGGGTAGGGAAAGCGAGCCCTTTCCCGATGTTTGGCTGCCAGACTGGCCAGCACCCAGTGAAACGTGTCGCCCCTCCACAGCAGCCGCATCTCTACAATGGGTGAGACTCGCTCCACCGGCGGCTTCAGAGTCTATGATTGTGACATATGTTTCAGCGCGTGCCGTTACTCATTGCTGCACACCCCTATACGCGATACGAACGTGCGATCACGTCGCGAGTCTATTGGAGATCGTAGAGGTGGTGGCTCCTGCAGAGGGGCTACTAACGCCTCCGCGGCGGCCAAGGAATAACTTGGCGGGAGGTGCACCTCGGGCTTTGTCCCAACAGATTTATGTCCGAGGCATGACATGCATTGCGTAGTTCGCGTCTTCTAAGCATTCCTCTACAGTGGCCTCTACAAAGCGTTCGCGGCTGACAAAAAACGTCAGCGACATAGCCTCTGGCAGCTTCATCGTATTGGTCCCATTCTGCCGCAATCAGAGCATAAAGAGCAGATAATCACGGCGGTGGTTGCGCGTTCATATGAAAGAGGCGCAGCCTTCGAGGAATGGGTATCGCACTATTATGAGATAGCCCGACGCCGACGCGGCGCGGGCACGTGAACCTGGAATGGAAAATGATGGCGGCATGCTCCCTCATTGGTTGGAGAATATCGTCGTATCGTATATTGACATATGTGAGGTGCTGATATGGCACGTATCCAATATATGCTGGACAGACTATCTGACATGTCTGTCGCACGGCTTTACCCAATAAACTCCTGATTCATGCACTATCTTGCGTCACATATGCAAGATACAACCTCCGCCATATCTGCGGCCGACATACATCGTGTCTTCCTAGTATTTTGGACAATATCTCACGCGAGAAATCTTTCTGTTGATGCAGTGGGGCGTGCAACATAAGAGAGAACACGCGGCGCTTTCGCGAGCCCGCCGGACTTGATGTCATCCTTCGGGATGTCGGGAATGAGGTCAGGAGCATGCTCTCTGAGGAAGAATAACATGCGTAGAGTAAGGACGAGCCGTGTTTTTACCTGTACCGAAGACGGGGGTCGATGAGGGATCGAAAACAAAACGGTCCATAGCGGCGTAGTGGCTGTGAGTGAGTGGCCAAGTATTCTTGCGGATGCTAGGCCCTGCCATAATGCCATCAGTGTTGACCTACAAAAACATGCATACTTATTAAGTTCCGTCAGGAATGCGTATGAGCTTTACCCACCTTGTCATTACCAACTATCGCTTCTACCAATAGAGAGTTCCGTTCCTCCGACAGGGCGGATGGGTTGGCAAAAAACTGGTGTCGAAGAGATTGGCGCGGTTCAGCGCGCGACACGTGATGTGGTACAAGTGCACTCACATTGGGTATAGAGTTTAAACTCCCCGGCCGGCCAGCACCTTTTCGTGGTATCGTCGCCGCTCGTCGGAGTGCGGTGATAAGGGCGTCATTGGCGTATGAGAGCTGAATGCCTCTACCCTTGATAAGACCTCCAAGGTTGTCCCCGTTGAGGTCATTGAGCGCCTTCATAGCATAGGCCACGCCGTCAAACTACAACATGCGTGTTAGTGTCGACCCATGAAGAGACAAGGGTAGCTACGTACCTCCACGAGGCACATGTAGCCATTCATCTTGTGACGGAGGTAAAGCCGACGGTAACCAGATTGCTTCTGGAACAGCTCTCGCAGACGCTCTTCCAACTTCGCGGAGGAAGCGCCAGGTGAAGTAATCGCGGGAAGGTTGCCCACGTATAAGATGTTGATCTGGAGGGCGCGTTGTAAGCTACAGTGCAACATAACAAGACAGCGACATACCGGTGGGTGCTGATCACCAGAGTCTCGGCCTGTACTCGAGCTCGGGATCGTACCAGACGACGGGGAAGGCAGCTGGGTAGAAATCGTGCCTTGCTGCTGCGACTCCGTGCTAACCGCCAGTGCACCTGACGATCGTGCGAGCTCTTCCTCGTCGAGTCGCAACACGCTACTGACGTTCGAAGCACTCGGGTTCGGTAGCAACGAGTTCGCGCCGAGTGACAAGTCTTCGCTGCCTGGGAAGCCAGGGTGGAGACTAAACGGCTGGGATGGCGCGGTAGATCCCGATAGAGACGATGGGGTTGGGTCCGGCGAAAAGGATGCACTCAAATTCGTGCTGCCGGACGCGGAAGCTAGGCCTGGCAGCGGGCTATCGGTGCCATCCTGACCGGTTGGCGAAACTTGCTGCTCAGCAGAGGCTGATGTGCATGCGATGAAATCGCCATCTTATTCAGTGTAGCGCTAGCGCTAATGTCACAAAGGGGGTCCCACGGACCCGTAAAAGTGGATACTCCGTCTTGTGGGGTGAGGCGTTGCATCGATGACTGCATAGGTAGTTTGCGGGTAGGACCGCTAGGAACGCCACTCTCGGCACTCAGTAACGGGTTTGCACCTTGGTGAACCATTGGCACAGGGATAAGGTGGGGTGCCTCGAACGCGTACGAGTTCTGACGGAACCTTTGTACTCCCTTCCCTTTGCGCTTTCGCTCGCGTTCACGTCCATCTTCCTCGACTCTCTCATGGGCACCGCGCGGCACAAAACTCGAAGTAGGACCGGGATCTGTAGGGTCGTCAACGATGCCTTGGCGCTGTCCAAGCTTAGCCAAGCCCATGACTTCCAAGGTACCGGGCTCCCTCTCCCGTTGCTAAAGGCTCTCGTCATCAGCGCCACTGACAGTTGAACGTCTAGATGAACATAGAAGAGATACGCACCTCATGAATGCACCACGATCCGGGAGCCTCCAAAAGCTCACCAAGAGGGCTGGCCAGGAACTGGAAGACCACGATACGTGAGTTTATTACGAACGCCGATTGCTTTACCACGCACCCCGACGCCGCGGTGACCTGAAAAGCCACGCCCCATGACTTGTGTCTCCATGTCCGGCACAGAGGCTTTCAACGGGACAGGAGTAAAAGGCTGGAGCATGCACCGAAGGCGCAAACAGAGATCTGACGAGCTGGGCCTATCCCTTGGCTGCTCTTGCCAGCAGAGCTCTAGCAGAGACCACAACGGTGTCGGGACTCGGTGTCGGGCCGTATCCTGCAAGGGGCGCTCGCCTCCGATAATGGCGTTCAAAGCCTTGGGGATTGGAAAATCACGGAAGGGAGCCTTGCAATCGAAAATCTGTTTCAGGGACATACGATCAGCTGAAATTAGATCCAGAACAGCACAGTACTCACTGTCCATACGCACATCGCGAATGAATGAATGTCACTTTTAGGAGTGTGTCGCACGTGCGGCAGACCGTACTTCTCTGGGTCTAAGATTTCCGGCGCCATAAATCGGGTTGCACCAGCGACTGCAGAGCTGACACTAGTAGAAGATGCGTCGGAGAAATCTGACAGTCCGAAGTCTGCAAGGCGGACATGACGGTCGGCGTCAATCAGGATGTTCCTCTAAAAAGACTTAAAGTGGCGCCATAGATAGAAGATACGGACGAACCACATGTAAGTCTCCATGGACCACATTTTTGCTATGCAAGTATTCTAACGCCAGGGCTATCCCCATCACCTGCGCCTTCAATGTCACATGTCATTCACTTCTGACGGACAATGATGCACGTACGAATTGTTCGGCCTCAGCGAGGTCGAACGAGTTGCTTTCAATAAAATCCTCAATGCTTCCGTGCGACATCCATTCTGTAACCAGACAGAGCTGTCCTCCGAATAATTCGCGATCGATGCCTATCAGCCCGCATATGTTGTCGTGGTCGAGGCCGTGCAGCAGCGAGATCTCGCGGCAGAATGCCTACGCTGAACAATTAATGACGGAATAAACAAGTGCTCACGTCAAATCCCACCTTCCGAACCTTGGATAGCTCGTTAGGCCTCTGCCGACTGTAGACACGCATCGTCTTCAGTGCCACGAGGCGCTCGCGATATCGACCCATGCGGATTTCGGCGTATGCTCCGGCGGCAACTTGCTCTCGGTTCACTAGAGTGACGCCTGAGAGGTACAAGCTCTCCGGAAGCTGATACGAAGCCATAGACAGTCTAACGCTAGTGCGTCGCAGATGATATCTAAAATCTTCCGAGTCCGCTTCTAGTGCGGGAACTTGCGAATTGAATAACCCGAGGTAATGCCCGTATTCACGGGGATACAAGACCTGTCGTGAATGAACACACAGGAGGAGACGTTCGCGGGAACGACACGTACCGAATCAGCGAGGGTTAGGAAGAAAGCCGCACCGTCCTCACGTAACCCCATGATCTCGTCTTGGTCGCAAGACACAGCTAGATGAAGCATTGCGAGAATAGAGTGGTCGTCAATTTTGAGGGCTTCCCACAATGGACCTCGACGGCATGGCAGCCCGGAAGAGAGCTGGATCTAACCTTCAGCTGTGTCCGATCTGCGCCCCTGGGCACGTCTTACCTCCACTAGCCTTGCACGCTGTGGTATCGCACCGGTTAACAGAGCGACCCGGCCTGAGGCAGATCCACATAAGAGCTCCAGCTCTAGAAGTGAGTCATATCTGTGAGGATGTGAGTAGCTGTTACCGACGTTGACGATTCAACCCCTGACATACGCAGAATGGACAATGTCCATGCGTTCGTTCCGCCTTAACAAATCGGACATGTCATTCGCAACAAGCGCCGCAGTTCGCTGCATAGTCCACTTATGATCCTGGTTATCTAGTTGCGCATTGGGTACCAGGTGCATACCTCGTAGATACACCATGATCGCGGGCTCCTTACGGGCTCAATGAGAAACTCGATTAGGAACTGGAAGACCGAGATGTATGAAAGAACGCGCCAAAGGACGATTTGTTGATCACGTACCTGAGCATCGTAGTAGCTTGCAAACATACTCTGGTGCTCCATCTGAGCATGCAGCGCTGCCATCTCTGGGCTCATGAATCGCCCTTGACACCCTCTGCAGTGGAAGCTCGTGGCTGTCTCTTGATCTTGATACCATGCGCTAACGTTGCGGGGAGCGAGGTATTGGTCCTTCTGATTGTGACCTTCGTCGTTTACCGCCTGTGCCATGGCTCTTGAGCCGTAGGGGATTGGTCAGCACTGCAGCAGTAGGCTCAAGCTTGTTGCGACGGCACAACGCTCACCGGGAGCTACACGCCCGCTACAGGTCTGCTCATGCCACTACAGGTGAGGCGGAGTCCATATTTATAAAGGCATGCTCGGTTTGCCTCGTGTTTGCAATGTGTGCAAATGATGGAAACGCTAACGCGCAACTCTTGTAAGTACACGCGAAACCAAGTATGGTAGCATTTGAATCCTCTGTATGGATAGGGAGTGGAGCGGTAGGCTCTGAACCGATAGGAAAAGTGTTGATTTTTCCGTTGACTGTGCAAAGCTAAATTGGGCACTAAAGCGGGATAAATTTCAAAGTGTTTTAACTATCTATTTCTCTGCGGTTCCCTCAACGAGCTTCCAGCTAGCTGGGGAAAAGCCTCGCTCCTATCCCACAGCCTCTTATTTTGCGTGTGAAAATTGATTTCAGATGGAGAATAGCTATGTGGTGACTGTATGGCTCCGTGCGCACAAAATCTCAAGCGAAGTGCATAAGCTGCTGTGGCAACGACCGTAGAAATAAATGGCGTATGATAACAATAAAGATACTAAAATAAAATATTTTCGAACGAAGTTTCACGCAGCCTAGGTGGTAAGAGGTGCCGTTTGACGCACCCGGAAGTGGACCTGCCAGTCTCGCACAGCCACAGGCTGTAGACCGACCAGTTCGAGGTCGGACAGCGTGATGGCGCCGGGCCCCAGTCTCCAGCGAGTGTCAGGTCTCAGACATTTCGCCAGTGATTCCTGTAGATTGCGTCAACAGGAGCGCGGAGGATCTAGATAGAGAGAAACATACGTCTAGGAAAGTCTGCGTGTAGGAACTGACACGCATAGCTAACTCTGCCCGAGTGGTGGTGGAGTGAAGAAGGATGGGGACCGACCAAGGCTCGTAATCAGGCCACTATACGCATTGTGTCCTCGTAAGCATTGCAACCCGCAAATCTCAAACTTGGATGAGCGCGTACCATAATCCTCAGGACCACGCACCTCTGGCACTCAATGATGTCGTCCGAATCTTGCAACTCCGCAAACTGTTCATTGAGCGCATCGAGACAGCTGATACCACAACCGCGTGGACCCAAGACGTTGAACATGATGGGCGACGCGTTCGTGCCGGCCAGCTGCTGAGCCTGCGGGGGTCGATATATAATCTGGGGGACAAGACGCTCGACACCAGTGTAGACGCTCGCCAGGTTGCGGACGGTTGGCGGCGTCGAGTTTTGTATGACTGCTGGACTGGTGCGCGGACGCTCAACAGGGCTCGGTATCGGAGTGTTCATCAACTTGGACTTCGTGACAGGCGTGCATCTGGCGGACTGCACGCCACGGCTCCGCCGCAGTGTTGACCGCGGGCTCAGTCCACCGTCGTCGTTCTCATAGCGGCTGCTGGCGGTCGACTCGTTACCAGAATCATCCTCGCGCAAACGAGATGCTGGACCCGATCTCCTGCCGCTGAAGCCTTTTGTTCTAGAGCGGGGTCTCAACGGGGCGGAAGCGGGGGGCTGAAACATGCGCCGAAGGCGAAGGTATAGGTCTGGAGAGCTGGGCCTGTCTCTCGGTTGCTCTTGCCAGCAGAGGCAAAGTAGAGACCACAAAGGAACTGGGAGATAGTGCATAGTTGTGTGTTGTAAGGGGCGCTTGCCTTCGATAATGGCCAATGTGGCCCTGACTGGTGAATAGTCATGGAAGGGGACATTGCCGTCGAAGATCTAACTCTCATGATCAACTGAAAGCCATCCAAAGAAGGACTGTGCTCACCGTCCACACGCACATCGCAAACGAGTGAATGTCACTTTCTGGAGTGTGTCGTACGTGCTCCAAGCCGTACTTCTCCGGGTGCAGGATCTCGGGCGCCATATATCGAACCGCACCAGCAGACGCAGAACTGACACTGGCAGAAGACGCGTCGGAGAAATCTGATAGTCCGAAGTCCGCAAGGCGGACGTGACGGCCGGCGTCGATAAGGATGTTTCTCTAGAACAAGATTAAAACGACGTCATAGATAGAAGATGCGAACGAACCACATGCAGGTCTCCATGGACCACATTCTTGCTATGCAGGTACTCCAACGCCAGGGCTATCTCTATCACCTGTGTCTTGGTCAAGGGTCGTTCACCTTGCGATAAGTATCATACACGCACGAATTGCTTGACTTCGCCGAGAACAAAAGAGTTGGCTTCGATGAAGTCTATGATGTTCCCATGTGGCATCCACTCCGTTACTAGACAGAAGCGTCCTCCGAATAGTTCGCGGTCAACGCCTATCAGTCCGCAGATGTTTTGATGGTCAAGGCTGTGCAACAGCGAGATCTCGCGACAGAATGTCTGGATCGACGGATTAATAGTGGCCCACGAAAAATACTCATCCTGGACATTACCTTACGACTCTTGGACAGCTCGTCAGGTGTCTGCCGACTGAAAACCCGCATCGTTTTCAGTGCTACGCGGCGCTCGCGATATCGGCCCATCCGGACGTCAGCGTATGCTCCAGTAGCAATGTGCTCTGAGTCCATCAGGGAGACGCCAGTGAGATACAGGCCCTCCGGGAGTCGGAAAGAAGCCATGGACAGCCTAACGCTGGCTCGTTGCAGCTGATCTTTGAAAGTCCGTACGCCTGGATCCAATGCAGGGGTTAGCAGCTGGGAGAACCCGAGATCCTGGCCAGGACCACTGGGATACAAAATCTATCACACTGGGAGTGAGTTCGACGGCAGAGAAGTGTGTGAAAATGGTAATTACCGAATCAACGAGGGTCAGGAAGGAAGTCGCATTGTCCTCACGCAATCCCATGATCTCTTCTTTCTCTGCGTACACGGCCTGTTGAAGCATCCTAAGGACGGAGCGATCGTCGCTCTCGAGGGCCATCCAGAGGGGCCCCTGACGACATGGTAGCTTAGATGAAAGCTGAGTGGCAGTGTTAATACGATACAACCAATGCATTGCGTGTAGAAACGTACTTCAACCAGTCTTGAACGGTGTGGTATCGCTTTGGCCAGCAAAGCGGCACAACTTGAAGTCGATTGACACAGATGCTCTAGCTCTAGAAGCGACTCGTAGCTGTACGGAGTCAATATGAGGTAATTGACCGGTTCAAGCCATGACGTACGCAGAGCGGGCGGCGTGCACGTCCTCGTCCGTCTTTAATAACCCACAGATATCATTGGCGATAAGTGCTGCGGTTCGCTGCATAGTCTACCCGTCAATCTTGTCATCTAAAAAAGTGCTAGATTAAACACGTACCTCGTAGATATTGCATGACCCTGGGCTTATTACAGGCTCGCTGGGAAGCTTACTCAGGGCCTGAAACTGGACGGTGTATGAAGATTTGATGGTAACAGTAGCGGGGTTATCACGCACTCTAATACTGTGGTGACGTGTAGTTTCTTTCGTGTGCTCCATCTGATCGTGTAGTGTTGCCATTTCTTGGCTCGTGAATTGGTTATGGCACCTCCTGCACTGAAAATTTGTCGTCGTCTCAAGATCTTGATGCCCCACGCCGCTGACGTAGGGGACGAAGTGTCGATCTTCCGGGCTAACATTCTCGTCACGTTTTGCGTGAGCCATAGCGTGCCTACTAGGGGAAGCGCAGAGGAGGATCAACAATGGATTCAGTCTCTATGATGGCGTGCATGCTACTCACCGGAAGTTAGGCCAGGGGCGCGGGTCTGCTCATGCCGGTACAATTAAAGGGGAGTTCGCCACGGCCGTGTTTATAAAGGCGTATTTGGTCTGCCTCGTGTGTACAATGCGCGCGACGGATGGCGAAGCTTTCCAACAGGGAAACGTGTCCGCACCACAGCGGACCCATCGGACTCGTGTACTCAGTATTACGCAACGTTTGGGTATCGGGTAACGATGATTCGTGGAAAATGGCCATCTAGGCCACATACGAGATGGTGGTCGTGCAGAAAGAACGAGACGGGTGTCGGTGCACGAGGATGCGCATAACATTCCAGCGCTTCAAATGGGGTTAGGGTCAGAACGTTCCTCGTTATTCCTTCCGATGGAGAACTCAGTTGTTGGCAGCCGTCACACCCAGCAAGTTTGTAGATAGCAGAAACCGCAGCCGAAAGATTGGTGCTTGCATGGCAACTCAAAATATCCGACGGCTGAACCGCGCGGAATTCATCACGAGTAGCTCGTTCTCCTTTATCAAGCGTCCAAAGGTTACATCAACGGCATGTTCACCCAAGACGAGCGATAATTCTCTCCCGCGCGCTGAACCGCCGGGACGAGCAGCGCTTCGTTAGTCCGAAACCTCGCTGCGGCGGGAGATGCCTCTCGATTCAGACCCAGACAAAATCGTTTGCATTGACGTACAGCAGCTACAGCACGCGCACCTCGCGCTCCTTGAGTAGTCCCGCGTCAGAAATTCGACGTCTAGCACGTTCCAGAACGCACGCACGTCCATCTGAAAATGCTGACGCACTCCTTCATCTCCAGGCCTTCCAGGATGCCCGGTACACCGCCGAGTCTGTGTACGTATATCGTTCATTCAACCTGTGCACATATCCTTCCAACTTAAACGCGATTATACAACTAGGAAGTTTTACGCGTAAGAAGGCCTTTGCAAGTGACTTCAACTGGGTTGGCGGCAGCCGTAACCAACGTCGTCATGACGCGTGTATAATAAAGATAAAAATACCTAGACAACACGAAAATTCCGAGCGGGAACCTGTGCAGTCGGGACTGTCGGCTATCCCGTCACCTGTTGCACACGGAAGTGGACCTGCCAGTCTTGCGAGGTCACAGGCTGCAACCCGACCAGCTCGAGGTCGGGCACGGTGAGGGCGCCGGGCCCGAGCTTCCAGCGCGTGTCCGTCGTTACAGGTTTCGCCCATGTTTCCTACAAATCAACCCACAGGGTTCAGCACTAAGTGCAATGGCACACCGTAATGGTAGACTTACGGCGACAAACGTCTGCGCGTGGAAGCTTACAAGCTTCGCCAACTGCGCCCGCGTTGGGGACGGGTTAAGATGGACCGAGGCCGACCACGGCTCATGATCGGGCCACTGGGCGGAGGTAGCGTCCGCATGAGCATCAAAACAGAAGACAAAATGTGAATACGAGAGCACGTACCAGTACTCGCAGGACTACAGCCGGAGGACACTGGATTACATCATTTGGGCCTTGCAGCTCGGCGAACTGTTCGTCGAGTGCATCTGAGCAGTTGATCCCGCAGCCCTGAGGACCACGGACGTAGAACATGATTGGAGGTCCCGATACGGCATCATCTTCGTCTGGCTGCTCTGTTTGAGTGGGCCGGTATATAATCTGCGGGATAAGCCGCTCTGCGCCGGGAAAGACGCTTGCCAGGTTGCGCACTGTTGGCGGTGGGGAACCTGGCAAGGAGGTGAAGGCGACCGGATTGGTGCCGTGTTGATCCACAGAGCTCCGTGCTATGGATGACAACGGGGAGTACCTGAGGACCTTCGAGACGGGCGGAGATCGTGGGCGCTTGGACCAGAGGGAGAGAGACGGTAGCAATGAGGGTCGTACGTTAACAAACGTGCTCGGTTTGCTTTTGGCACTCTCCAGCTGATCGCTGGTCATTAATTTGTCACCGGAGCTGTCAGGCGTGCGAAGGGAAAGCACAGTGGCGGGTAACCTGCTGCCGATGGTCGGGGTCTCCAAGTCGGTATCCGATGGGGAAGGAGGCTGGAACATGAGGCAAAGCCTACCGTGGAGGTCGGAAGAGATGGGCCTGTCTTTCGGCTGCTCCTTCCAGCATAAAGTGAGTAGACACCACAATACTTCCGGGATCTCATGATTGGCCGTGTCTCGCGGAGGGCGCTTGCCACTAATGATGGCTAACGTGGCTATGACTATGGAGTAGTCATGAAAGGGGGAATCCCGGCTGAACACCTGAATGAGAAGTATGGTTAGTTAGAGATCTATCTAGAATATGGCTATACGCACCGCCCATACACACATTGAGAATGAGTAGACATCGCTCTCGGGAGTATGGCGAAGATGCCGTAGGCCATAATTCTCAGGGAACAAAATTTCCGGCGCCATATACCGAACTGCACCGGTGGGCCCAGAGCTGACACTGGCCGAAGAGGCGTCGGAAAAATCTGATAGTCCGAAGTCTGCGAGGCGAACATGGCGGCCAGCATCAATAAGAATATTTTTCTAGGACAGCATTCGTCAAGGCTTCGCAAAGAGAAGAAGTGGACAAACCACATGTAGATCTCCGTGTACTACATTCTTGCTATGTAGATACTCCAGAGCGGAGGCTATCTCCACCACCTGCGCACTGGTCACATGCCGTACACCTTTAAACAAGTATCGACGCACTCACAAATTGTTTGACCTCGTCAAAGACAAACGAGTTGGCTCCAACAAAGTCCATGATGTTCCCATACGGCATCCAATCTGTCACAAGACAAAAGCGCCCTCCAAAGAGTTCACGGTCAACACCTATGAGTTCGCAGATGTTCGGATGCTTGAGGCTATGTAAGAGAGTGACTTCACGGCAAATTGTCTGTGGAAATGATTATCAGCGACGGGATATGAAGAGTTGCAACAACTGATGACGACCTTCAAGCTCTTGGAAATCTCTTTGGGCGTTTGCTGCGTGAAGACGCGCATCGTCTTTAATGCCACAAGACGCCCCCGGTATTGCCCCATGTGAATGTCGGCATATCCTCCAGCAGCAACCTGCTTCGGATTTTGGATAATGACGCCTGTGAGGAACAAGCTCTCTGGAAGCTGAAAGGAGACCATCGAGAGTCTGACGCTTATGCGGTGAAGTTGGTCTTTGAAAGCATCTGGTTTCGCATCCGGCCCCTGAGATCCTGCTTGTTGCAAAAATATGCCTTGCCCAAACAGGCTTGTATATAGGACCTGAACGACACAAGTTGAGTCCAGGGATGGATTTTCCGCGTGATGATGCGCACCGAATCAACCAGGGTTAGGAACGAAGCCGCAGCGTCGTTGCGCAATTCCATTACCTCCCCCTTTTCGCGGAATATAGCTTCCTCAAGCATGGCTACCAAGGAACGGTCGTCGATTTCAAGGGCTTCCCACAATGAGCCTTGACGGCAAGGCAGCCCGGAAGAGGCCTAGAATGGGATTCAGCGGAGCTTAACTAGTGCACCGAGGCACGTACTTCTATCAACCTTGAGCGTTGCGGCAAGGCTTTGGCAAGCAAAGCGACGCGGCTTGGGGTCGATCTGCATAGAAAATCCAGCTCTAAAAGCGAGTCGTATCTGTGGTACATTTGCGTGGTCATTATTGACGTGCGATCGGTTCAGTTCACGACGTACGCAGAATGAGCAATGTGCTTGGCTTCATTTCGTATCAATGCTTCGTAGATGTCATTTGCGAGGACCGCCGCAGTTTGCTATAGCGTTTATTTGTGATTCTGTATCACTGTTATGAGCACTGAATAGACACACCTTGTATATACAAAACGATCTAAGGCCTTGTAACCGGGGTCCGCCGGGACGCTTGACTGCAGGCTTGAAGGCGCGTACGCGGTGTGTGAGGGCTTTCCGTGAACGATGATTGGATTGTCACGCACACCGATACTGCGATAACGCAGGAGAGTTTTCGCATGTTCCATTTGCTCATGCAACACGGTCATCTCCTGGCTTATGAATCGGCTGTGACACTGCTTGCACTGAAAGCCCGCAGCTGGTGTATGGTTTGCATACTTGACGTTGGAGACATTTGAGGTGCCACTTTGATCCACCCATACAAGGTGTTCATCGTGTGCGGCCTGCGCAATTGCTCCTTGACCGTACCTGATGGGAGGTGTAGTCAGTAGTAGGCTCGGTGCGCCCTGCTGGGGACATACTGAGCATTGGATACACCTTGTATGCGTCTGCTCATGCCGGTAAAATCTCGGGCAGCAAATACTCCGCCCCTTCCGCCTTTATAAGGCGTACTAGGCTTGTCGCACGTTTGCTGTGTGGATCAGAGATGCGGTCTTCAAAGACGGAAACGCAGCAGCCTTGCGGCAGCCACGTAATTCCAGCACATCATAACACGCTTCCACGACCCGAATTTACACTTACACAACAATCAACGTCCTGCAGAGTAAGTATATTCAGGGAAAAGTACGCAGAGTGTTCAAGGTAGATAGTGGTTATGCTAAGAGCCTCGATCGAGCGCCAGACCGACATCCAGCGCCTGAAGAGGGTTAGGGTTATATTGGCGCCCAAGAGTAGTGAGGTTACTGAGGTCCCGCGCGTAGTGGCACCGCTTGCAGCAAATTAAAGTTATCTGAGCCTCGACACTTTCTCTGGTGCTCACATGTCGGTCGTATTCTGTCCTGTGGGTCCGCAGCTGAAGCTGCCTGCCAATATTACTCCATGACACAATGGCCTGGAGGCCTCGCAAAGGTCTCGGGCAATACGCGTGCATACTTCATCAGCAAAAAAATTACCCAATGATCTAATCTGGCCAAGCTAGATAGAGGCACCCATGAATATAAGTCAACCCACCCTGAGATTGCTATTGCCATAGTAGATAGAGCACCTGTATGATTTCTAAGGCTTACCAGCCTGGGGACCTTTATCATTCAGTTAAGGTTGGCAATGCATTACCAGGGAGCGCCAGGCTGGGTGGCATTTGCCAGAGAGCTCGCAAGATTTATTCAATAATCGGATTTTTGGGGGCGAGCTCGCACATAAAAAATTAGGATAGCAATTTATATATTCACAAAACTACAATAGGTACAAAACTCGTAGATAAAATACAACGGCATCCAGAGGGCAGCGCTTTCGCAGTGAATGTGAGCGTCAGACAAAAAGCTGTCCCCGGAGCGGCCGTATACTTAGTGCACGATGCGCGTGACTTGTACCCTAGACGAGTTATGCACATAAGTACCTGTGTATGTAGACACCTGCAGACTGCAATGCGTACCGTGAGGATATTTCGCGGATCCCGAAGCACAAGAACGGGCCGTACAACCTGTAGGAGCAGTGTCAGTATTCGAGGTTTTAAAGACTGACTCAGAAAGACCTACGCCCCGTGAGTTGACGCTAACGCGCTCGCCGTTGCAAGACGGACCGGGCAGAGTCGTAGGTTGGGGTGCTGCGATACAAGTAGGCACCGCTTACTGAACGAAAGGGCGATGTCTTACGAGGGCCTGTACATGAGAACATCAAGTAATCAAGCGCA
>NW_006767632.1:200772-204856 GCF_000300595.1 Phanerochaete carnosa HHB-10118-sp | reverse complement strand
TGTACATGAGAACATCAAGTAATCAAGCGCATATATGCATGTCACATACTCTACATGACACACTGAGAGCGATGCGGAAGGGTCCTGTGTCAGAGACGGATATATGCAGGATAATCTCAACAGACCTTGGATGCTCGAGCCGCCACCCCACATTGAAGAACCCTTGCAAACTGTATGGACAGGCAGGAGTCGGTGCCGCAGCTGTCGCGCGTACGAATACATGTAGTCAGGTGCGCTGCAGCACGAGAGAAAAAGTGCATATACATACGTTTGTGACATATTGAGCTTAGCGAGACACGGCGGAGATACCGTTCGGAGGGAGTAAGCAGAGGCGGGGTATGGTGGTGACCAGGAGGAAGAAGCGGCGAGAACGGAAGACCATCGACGCCTTCTATATATGCAGTTTCATAAAAGGAAACTCGCCGGGAGTGACTTTAGGGGAGGTCGAAGGAATCTTGGTGGGCAGACGGCGTGGATGCGATGGGCGGCGAGAAACACGTCTCGGAAAGCGAGACGGGTGACGTCATGTCATAACCGAGATCTGGGCGAGCGACTCATGTCGTGTTTAGTGGTATCAGGATAGGATCCAACTTATAATAACATACCGGTCTGAGTTACGATTTGCAATGCAATACCAGTCAGGTATCGCGTGTCCTTGCATTGCCAGCATTCGCCATCCTGTTAGGCGCTTGCCTGGCAACTCATCCCTGATCTATAACCGATTTTTTTGCTGATGTTAGGGCCTTGCAAGATGCTGGGATACCTCATACCACATACCACCATGCGTGTCACGGTAAAATGCGCTTTAATAAGTAAAGGACTCATTTCCCGTTAGCTTGGTGTGGAGCCAAATTAAGTGGTGAACTGTACAAGAAAAGGCTAGCAAATCACCTCTAGAACGAAAGAAGATATCCTTCTTTCTGCAGTTCAAAGACAAAAGCTAGGGAAGATGCTCAACCAGCTTCTGGCCAGCTTTACGAGAGCGAAAGTGCGACTCATACCCAGCACATGTCACTTATCTGATCTAGATGCAGCCATTTAACTTTGCATTTCAACTCGATCTTAAATAGAATCTAGTTATGTAGTAACAATACGCATGGCCCCACACATACAAGGTTCCATGCGAAGTGAATAAACTACTGTGGCAGCCGTAGAAACAAGCGTCGTGTTATGGCATATGGCGACAATAAAGGTACCAAAATAAAGATACTGTCGAACGAAATTTCATGCAGCCTAGGCTGCAAGAGGTACCACTTGACGAACCCGGAAGTGGACTTGCCAGTCTCGCACAGCCACAGGCTGTAGACCGACCAGCTCGAGGTCGAACAGTGTGATGGCACCAGGCCCCAGCCTCCAGCGAGTGTCAGGTCCCAAATATTTCGTCAACGACTCCTGTAGATCGTGTCAGCGAGAGCGCGGAAGGTCTAGATAGAGAGGAACATACGTCCAGGAAAGTCTGTGTGTAGGAACTGACACGCATAGCCAGATCTGCCCAAGTGGTGCCGGAGTGAAAATGTATGGAGACCGACCAGGGCTCGTAATCAGGTCACTAGATGTATTGTATCCCCGTAAGCATTGCGGCTGGCAGGTCTCGAACTTGTCTGTGTACGCACCATGATTCTCAGAGCCATGCACCCATAGCACTCAATGATGTCGTTCGAATTTTGCAACTCCGAAAACCGTTCATTGAGCGCGTCGAGGCAGTTGATCCCACAACCGCGCTGGCCCAAGACATTGAACATAATAGGTGACGCGTTCGTGCCTGCCAGCTGTCGAGCCTTCGGGGGTCGATATATAATCTGGGGGACAAGACGCTCGACGCCAGTGTACACGCTTGCCAGGTTACGGACGGTTGGCGGTAGACTGGTGCGTAGACGATTAACAGGTTGAAACATGCACCGAAGACGAAGATATAGGTCCGGGGAGCTGAGCCTATCTCTCGGTCGCTCTTTCCAGCAGAGATTCAGTAAAGACCACAAAGGTAACGGAAGTGGGTGCATAGTCGTGTGCTGCGGGGGGCGCTCGCCTTCGATAATCGCGAACGTAGCCTTGATTGCCGGATAATCGTGGAAAGGGGCATTGCCGTCAAAAATCTGGTTCAGAGACATGTGATCAGCTGAAAGTCCACCAAATATGAGACGGTACTCACCGTCCAAACACACATCGCAAATGGGTGAATGTCGCTTTCAGGAGTGTGCCGCATATGCTGCAAATCAAACCTTGCCGGATCCAAAATCTCTGGTGCCATAAATGAAATCACACCAGCAGACGCAGAGCTAACATTGATGGAAGATGCGTCGGAGAAATCTGACAATCCAAAGTTTGCAAGGCGGACATGACGGCTGGCGTCAATAATAATGTTTCTCTAGAACAAGATTCAGAATGGAGCCATAGATAGGAAATGCGGACGAACCACATGCAGGTCTGCATGGATCACATTCTTGCCATGCAGGTACTCTAATGCCAAGGCTATCTCTATCACCTGCGCCTTGGTCAAATTTTGTACCTTATAATAAGCACTGATACATGCACGAATTTTTCGACTTCGCTGAGAATAAAAGAGTTGGTTCGTATCACAGTTTACCATGGACAAAAATCAAAACTCGCAGCATAGTGCAGAAACTCGCTGCGCGTGATTGACAACTAGTGAGGATATGTGCACAAACGTGAGACTGTATTCACTTTTGTGCACATTATCACACTTAAGTGCGATGAGGTGCGCAAACGTGCACGTGCGTGCACTTTTCCCGCAAAAAACTCGCCATACCGGCATAAAACTCGCCCTCGCTCATGCTAAACTCGCTAGGCGTCTGTAGCGGTGCACATGCCTGCGCAAAAGTGCACACTTGTGCACGTTTGTGCACCAGCGTGCGCGTAGGTGAAAATTCCACCGTTTAAACTCGCACCAGCAGGACAGAAACTCGCGTGAGCTAGTCATGAACTCGTATGGGCTGGGCATAAACTCGCATAGGCTAGGCAGAAACTCGCGTATGCTAGACAGAAACTCGCGTAGGCTAGGTAGAAACTCGCGTAAGCTAGACGCAAACTCGCGTATACCAGAAACAAAACTCGGATACTTTGGATCGCAAACTCGCTCTCGGTTTGATCGAAAACTCGCTCCTCCTTCGATCGAAAACTCGTTCCCACTTTAATCAGAAACTCGTTCTCGATTCGGTTAAAACTCGCTCCCGCTTCAATTCAGAAACTCGTTCTCGGTTCAATTGAAAACTCGTTCACTTGCGCGTACACGTGCACGTACGTGCACTTGTATACCTTCGGTTTTGCAACCAGACTCTCACATTGGTTTGCGCGAGTTTTAGACAACGGATAGCGAGATCATCGTGAATGGTTGCGAGATTAAGGTGAATCCGCGCGAGGTTGAGCAAGTTTAAGATCCCTCTGCGCGAGTTTTTGATCATGGCACGCGAGTTTACGATCCGCCTGAGCGAGTTTATGATCGTGGCCCGCGAGTTTACAATCAGCCGGAGCGAGTTCATGATCGGGGCCTGCGAGTTTACAATCAGCGAGTTTATGATCGTGGGCCGCGAGTTTACAATTGGCCCGAGCGAGTTTATGATCGCGGCCCGCGAGTTTACAATTAGCCCGAGCGAGTTTATGATCGTAGCACTACCGGCATCCCCAGATTTCAGGGGGCCCGAAATGTCCCAGACAAGGCATCCGAAATGTAACATTTCGGGAGACTTTCCAGCAACTTTCCCGAGTGCTGAAATGCTCACTTTTCTGTCACTTTTGAGGCAATTTCTCTTGTCGGAAAAGGCTGTCTGTCACGCGCTTTGAAATAAACCTGAAACATCCCAGTTAGGCAGGCTGTACTGGTCATATGAGTGTCCCGGAAATTGCCGGGAAAGCCATCATTACTGATGGCTTTGTAATACATTTCAGGACATCAGGAACAAGCGCTTTCGGAGATTCGGAAATTTAACAGACCAAAAAACTGATGATAGTCCTGAAATACTCTTAAAATGTCTCGAGCAGGTATAATTAAGGTGCTCATAAAATGTATGTAACAAATTACCTTTTATGGTTGCTGAAACTATAGCTGCCATGTCCATTCAGGCCCATT
>NW_006767632.1:185553-200752 GCF_000300595.1 Phanerochaete carnosa HHB-10118-sp | reverse complement strand
GGACATGGCAGCTATAGTTTCAGCAACCATAAAGGTAATTTGTTACATACATTTTATGAGCACCTTAATTATACCTGCTCGAGACATTTTAAGAGTATTTCAGGACTATCATCAGTTTTTTGGTCTGTTAAATTTCCGAATCTCCGAAAGCGCTTGTTCCTGATGTCCTGAAATGTATTACAAAGCCATCAGTAATGATGGCTTTCCCGGCAATTTCCGGGACACTCATATGACCAGTACAGCCTGCCTAACTGGGATGTTTCAGGTTTATTTCAAAGCGCGTGACAGACAGCCTTTTCCGACAAGAGAAATTGCCTCAAAAGTGACAGAAAAGTGAGCATTTCAGCACTCGGGAAAGTTGCTGGAAAGTCTCCCGAAATGTTACATTTCGGATGCCTTGTCTGGGACATTTCGGGCCCCCTGAAATCTGGGGATGCCCGTAGTGTAGCACACGAGTTTATGATCACTGCACCCGAGATTTCGATCAGTCTGAGCGAGATCAAAATCATGACACACGAGTTTAGAGTCCGTCAGAGCGAGTTTAAGATCATGCCGCGCGAGTTTAGGATCGGTCAGAATGAGACCAAAATCATGGTGCGCGAGTAATCATGGTGCGCGAGTTTATGCTCGGCTTGAGCGAGTTTGAAACCATGGGACGCGAGTTTACGACCAATCTTGGCGAGTTTAACATCCTGGTGTGCGAGTTCAAAGTCAGGGTGCACGAGACGAAGGCTTAAAATTGCGAGTTTACTTCAAATTGCAAGTCGGATGAACGAGCTCAATGCATGACAGTTCGAGTTTTAGAGCGTGGCATTAGGGACACGGATGTGAACCGAAGTGCACGTACGTGCACTTCAATGCGTACATGAGCGTTTATTCAAGTTCCAGTTTTTACATAGCTTCCCAGTTTTGGTCTGCTTATGTTGCACTTTAGCTCACGTGATTGCATGGTCGTGCACGTACGTGCACTTCGGTGTGTAAGGAGCGCTCATGCGAGTTCCAGTTTTTCCAAAGCTTCCCAGTTTTGGTCTGCTTACGTTGCACTTTGGCTTACGTGAGTGCATGGCTGTGCACGTACGTGCGTGTGCTCGCATTTGCGTGCGGCCTCGTGCAATCTCGTGCACTGTGTTGCGTGCACGCGCACCTTTCCTGGGCGTCTCAGATCGAGAACGAGTTTCATCGTGTTCGAGTTTGTGATCTGCTTATTTTTGTCCATCCTCAACCTTCATAGGTTCGTATAAAGTCCATAATATTCCCATGTGACATCCACTGAGTTACTAGACAGAGGCGTCCTCCGAATAGTTCGCGGTCAACGCCTATCAGTCCGCATATGTTTTGATGATCAAGGTTGTGCAACAACGAGATCTCGCGGCAAAAAGTCTGGATTGATGGATAAGCAACGGCCCACGAAGAATACTCATCCTGGACATTACTTTACGACTCCTGGATAGCTCGTTAGGTCTTTGCCGACTGAAAACCCGCATCGTTTTCAGTGCTACGAGGCGCCCGCGATATCGGCCCATCCGGACGTCAGCGTATGCCCCGGCAACAATGTGCTCTGAGTCCATCAGGGAGACGCCAGTGAGATACAGACCCTCCGGGAGTCGGAAGGAAGCCATGGATAGCCTGACGCTGGCTTGTTGCAGCTGATCTTTGAAAGCCTGCGCGCCTGGATCCAATGCAGGGGTTAGCAGCTGGGAGAACCCGGGATCCTGGCCGGAGCCGCTGGGATACAAAATCTATCGCCACCGGAAGTGAGTTAGATGGCAGAGAAGTCTGCAAGAACACTTGCCGAATCAACGAGGTTGGGCGTAGCGTGAGGCGAGAACATGTGAGAAAGTTCGCGGTGGAGATCGGACGAGCTAGGCTTATCCCTCGCTCGTTCCCGCCAGCAACACGCCAGCAGAACCCACAGAGGTTCTGGGAGCTCATGTTTGGCCGTATCCCGCGGTGGGCGCTCACCAAGGCAGATAGCTATGGAAGCCGTCACCGTTGAGCAACTACGGAAGGGAGAATAGCCATTGAAAATCTGGAAAAGACGATCAGCTGTGGACTCATCCAATTTGGGGTTAAGCTTACCGCCCATATACACATTGCGAATGAGTGAATGTCGCTTTTAGGTGTGTGGCGGACATGTTCTAGACCGCAGGACCAGTCTGTCGTTTAGCAAGGGGCAGGAGCCGCTCGTACCATAGTTTGCATGTCAGAGAGCATTGGGAGATAACGCGCTTCATTTCTCGTCGCTCCACCAGCTCCTCGGCAGGAATCTTGAGAAAGTCGAAGATTGCGATAAGCAGCTCAAGTGGCAGGGTCGCGAAATCCCTCGTATTCTTGAAGAGAGAGGTATTCTCTTGGTGAGGCGCATTGGCTCCTTGATGTACACCGTTAGCTTGTCCTGAACCACCGACGGTCGCCTGTGTACTGTCCATGCCAGTATATGGTCGGACCTTCGGCGGTAAGTTAACACGGGAGTGGAGAGAGCAACAACATGGACAGCAACCGCGGGCGGCATGCACTGGTGCCATGCGCCGCTCGTAAAGCAGCGCTCGGAAGGAGCTGAACGGCGACTACGTCGGAACGTCGGACTTCGAAAACTGAAGTGCCTTTGCTCGTTGGCAGCCAATTGCGGCACGTGAGTTACATGTTGCAGTTGACATTATAACGCATGCTTGTCGGCCGCAGCATGAACAACTCCTCTGCTGTGGTTTCGTGAGTAACCTCATCAGCACATGGGATAGATGCTGAGAAGGAAAAGATAAAGACAATAACATGACCATGGTTGCCCTTAAAGGGCAGGGCGCATCATATTTGTGGCGCGGCAATCGCCGAGAGACCGGTCGCTACTTAAGTACTTAAGGTTAACCAATCAGATAAATCTCAGGTCCTCTCTGAGCCCCTTTGGGAGATTAATGCAACGCTAGTGTCCAATAGTTTATGATAGACTCACCAGACGACCGCGCCTACTACCGGCAAAATCGAGTACCTACTCAGCCCTGCATGGAGCCCGCAACACGGATTATAGCATGCCAGCGGTAAGTGTCCACATGTCTTAACGAGCGTCGTTTACGGAACGACGGTATAATACATAGAGATCTGGAAATCACAAAACAGAGCAACGACAGCGACCCTAGAAGTCATATAGCTGAGATACTCAAGAGACGCGGGTCTTACGAAGAGATTCGGGGTCTAGTCTCGTCTGCTTGTAAGAGCTCGGTAGGAGACAACGCTGTGGAGGTGACAACGACGACAGAATGCTTAGCGGGCCGCCAGCGGTGGACTTGTAAACGTTCTTCCAGAGAGGAGGCCTAGGGCGGGGAGCCCTCATTCAATCGACGCAGAATTGCAGTGAGATGAGATGTTGAAACCATGGGAACTGCATGAGGGCACTGGGAAGAGAGGAAATTAAGTGCGAGGGAGTCGTCTATGCAGGTCAGGTTGCGAAAGGCGCCGCCTAGCGCGCACTCGAAAGTGGACTTGCCAGTCCTGCGCAGCCACGGGCTGTACACCGACTAGCTCGAGGTCGGAGAACGTGATGGCATCGGGTCCCAGCCGCCAGCGCGTGCTAGGTCTCAAACACTTGGTCGACAATCCCTAAAAATCGTGTTAAGAAGCACTCGGGTGGTCCGGAACATAAAAGGACATACGTTGAGGAATGTCTGCGTGTAGAAACTGATACGCGTCGCGAGGTCTGCTCGCGTGGTGCTAGCGGGAAGAAGAATGGAGGCCGACCAGGGCTCGTAGTCAGGCCACTAGGCGCATTGCGTTGTCCATGAGCATCGCGCTCGAAGTCGATGCATACTTCGATAGATACGCACCAATATTCGCAAAGTCATAGATCTTTGACACTCAATGAGATCATCTGGATCCTTCAACTTCGTAAAGCGTCCACTGAACACGTCAAGGCAGCTGATCCCACACCCCCGCGGATCAGAAACGTAGAACATAATGGGCGATACGCTCGTGCCAGACAGCTCTTGATTCTGCGGGGGCCGATATATCACTTGGGGGACGAGGCGCTCCGCACCGGGGTAGACGCTCGCCAAGTTGCGGACTGACTGCGGCGCTAGACTTGGGTTGGTGCGAGCGACGGGACTTTGCAATATGTGCAGTGGCTGGAACGCAGAAACGGTGCTGGTCTTGGCAGAGTGCGCAATGCGACGAGACTTAGCAGTCGTCTGTGTACTGACTGTGCCGTTATCGCTCTCTCGCCTGCTGCCAGAGGCCGTCTTATTCCCGAAGTTATTCGCCCTGCGGCATAGATGCGACGGGGCGGCCTGTCCGCTGGCAGCTGGAGCTCTGGCGTAGGCGTCCGTCGTAGCGTGAGGCGGGAACATTTGAGACAGTTCGCGGTAGAGGTCAGACGAGCAGGGCCTATCCTTCGCTTTGTCCTGCCAGCAACGCGTCAGCAGAACCCACAGAGGTTCTGGGAGCTCATGATTGGCCGTATCTCGCGATGGGCGCTTGCCACGGCAGATAGCTATGGAGGCTGTTACCGCCGGATAACCGTGGAAGGGGGAATCGCCATTGAAAATCTGGCCGACGATCAGCTGTGGACCCGTTCAATTTGAGGTTGAACTTACCGCCCATATACACATTGCGAATGAGTGAACGTCGCTCTTAGGTGTATGGCGAACATGCTTTAGTTCGTATTCCTCCGGAGACAAAATCTCTGGCGCCATATAACGCACTGCGCCAGTGGCCGCAGAGCTGACACTAGCAGAAGACGCATCGGAAAAATCCGACAATCCGAAATCTGCGAGGCGAACGTGGCGGCTAGCGTCAATAAGGATATTATTCTAGAACAAAATTCGTTAAGGCTCCCCTCAGATTGAAGATGGTGCGAACGAACCACATGCAGGTCTCCGTGGACAACGTTCTTGCTATGCAGGTATGCCAAGGCCGAGACTATCTCCACCACCTATGCCCAGCTCCCGGTCACATGTCATATAATTTGAGCCAGGTATCGAGACACTCACAAATCGCTTGACTTCGTCGAGAACAAATGAGTACGTTTCGATGAAGTCCATGACATTTCCGTACGGCATCCAGTCCGTCACGAGACAAAAGTGTCCTCCGAAGAGTTCGCGATCGACGCCTATAAGCTCGCATATGTTCGGATGGCTGAGACTGTGCAGTAATGTGATCTCGCGACAGAACATCTACACGGACAACGAATAAGTGACGAGACACAGAAAGCCGCAACCATGAAGAGCACCTTCAAGCACTTGAGCATTTTGTGCTTCTGGCGCGTGCAAACGCGCATCGTCTTCAGCGCCACGTAGCGGGCTCGGTATTGGCCTCGATGAATGTCAGCATATCCTCCGGCGACCTGTCTCGCGTCTTCAAGAGTGACACCTGTGAGGTACAAGCCCTCGGGAAGCCGGAAGGAGGCCATTGACAGCCTGACGCTTATGCGGCGAAGTTGGTCTCGGAAGGACTGTGTTTCCGCATCTAGTGCAGGAGGATCAATATGTCGCGGGAAGATGCCGCGTCCGAATCCACTGGCATATAAGACCTGGAATGACGTGCAGTTATTAGATTAGAGATTTACATGCCCGCAATACGGCACCTACCGAATCGGCAAGGGTCAAGAACGAAGCTGCGTCGTCCTCACGAAGCTCCATGATCTCTTCTTTGTCATGACATACAGCGTCCTGAAGCATCCTGAAAACATAACAATCATCTTCCTCGAGAGCTCGCCAAATGGCATCTCGACATGACAGCTTGGAAGAGATCTGTACAGCAGTCAATAGGGCCCAACCGATGTGCCCGGGAACCCACTTCAACCAATTTCGAGCGTCGTGGTATTGCCCTCGCCAATAAAACGGCGCGACTTGTAGGTGATCTGAACGTTTGCTCCAGCTTCAGGAACAAGTCGTTACTGTGTATATTTGTTGTCATTAACGACGCCTGACTAGTCCAACTTATCGTGACGTACGCAGAGCTCACGGCGTGTACGGACCCGTTTCCCTTTGATAAGTTCAAGATGCATTTTGCGACAATAGATTCCGTTTGCTGCACGGCTCATCTAGAATAGTTGCTGTTGAAACGAGCGTTGACACACACCTGGTATATGAGATCTGATTCAAAGCCTACTGCGAGTTCCCCGAAACGCTGAATGACGGACTGGGAGACCACACTGTGAGCCTACCATGAATGTACCTTGATTTATCACGTACCTCAAGTCCCAAGACTCGAAAACCCGCAGACCCCTTCGTGTGCTCTGCCTGGCCACACCGCGTTGCTACTCCGTGCTGGGAGGCCGTGACCATCTCCTGTTGATCTTCTAAGATAAGGCTTTCGCCGTTTGTAGTCTGGGACATCACCCCTTAGCAGCAGTCGAAGGGTTTGCACGAAGGGCAGCCGTCTGCGTTCAATGAGCCATCGGCACATGGATCGACCAAGAGAGGCTCAGCATGCGACGCGACAGGACCTTTATATGGTAGCGAGCGCTGCCCATAATAGCTGCACAGAAGAAATCGGTGGCTGCGTCGCGTAAGAGAGCCCGTACTTCGACCCGACGTGGACCTGCAAGTGTGGACCTTGAGGGCGGCGCTACCGATGGAAGGGCCGATATTGACCAACCATGGCACGGGTCACTTTATAGAGGTAAGCAGTAGACTAGTTTGTTGAAGCCAGGGCCTATACGAGAGTGCACGAAGAGCTGAGTCAACTGGTGCTGTATGGCGACGGACTGGGGGAAGAACAGATGGGCGCAGAGAGTACTGTACTATTTGTACGTGTTTGTCCACACGGCAAGGGCGACTCAAGTAGGCAGCTCACGGACTTCGCGGAAGTACATTCGACCATCACAGTGAAAAGGCCCGAATAATCACGACGCACCCAGTCGTGAGCACTCTAGTGCCCGCAGACGCAGTGGCTAAGACGTAGCGATTTTATCGTTCAGTCTGTATGATGGTAGACTCCTATCCAGCGCCTAGGGGCGGATTGTCATGTTATACGGCAGTTGAGCACAAATAAGGCAGGAGGGTGCTCATATCCGAGGTTACTCCTTTCGTACACGCTTGACTAAGCGACAGAGCGTCATTCCTATTCCCTTCGGAGAATAGGTTAACAGATCGTAGTTTTAGCAGCGCGACTAAAGTAGACTGTCGGCCACGGAGAATCTTGGAAGGCATGGCACGCGTCGGAGAGCACTAATGCCTTTTGAAATGTAGTAATGCACACCCAGAAGTTAAATAAATCGTCACATCAAGACTCTGAGCATCTTGAAGTAACTTAGGCTTCAAGTGTTTGTACGCTCCAGGGGAGCATTCGAATACAAGACCGTTCACCAGCACTGTACTCCTCAAACCACTCACAACTCGTCCATCGTCGCCCGAACGTGAGCCTCATGTTCCCGCGAGCGAGGGTGGATATCACACACGAACGGCTTCGGATAACTTCACTGACCATCAGCGCGCGCCCTGCCGGGTTGAGAATGTCGACTCACCAAGCGAACCCGACATCATACTCTCCGCTAGGCGGAATTTCCCTTCCGTGCTCGTCCCTTGCCTTGGAGATGTTGAAGGCCGCGAGCGTGCACGCAACCGCGATCCACATGATCTCGTGCGCCATGTGCTGTCCCGGGCAGATCCTGCGCCCAAAGCCGAACGCCGCGTCAGGCGGGCGCACGGCGGGATCCAGCCTGCCGTCCTTCATAAACCTGTCCGGGTTGAAGCGCAAGGGGTCCGGGTATGCCTTCTCGTCGTGCAGGATGGCCCTGGAGCCGCGTGAGTTAACCAAAGCGTCGACTGTGAAGAACAGGGGGAGACGCACCACGCGTTGGCTAGCACAAGAGAACCCTTTGGTATGTAATATCCCCGATAAATGTCATCAGCAGTAGAGCGATGCGGGATGTCTACGTGTGCCATCAGGCTACGATAACGAAATACCGTAAAAATGTCCTACCTATCGGTATCACTGGATTACATCTCAGTGACTCGTTCACGATAGCGTCGATGTAGGGCAAGTTGTCCTGATCAGCCAATGTCGGCAAGCGATCAGGACACACTCTGTCGATCGCCTCTTGGGCCTTGGTCTGAATCGCAGGGTTTAAGACGATCCCAAGGATGAATGATCCTAGCGTCGACACGATCTAGAACAGGGTTGGTTATGCTCTCACTCGGACGCGGGACCAACCGCGGGCGCGTTAGGCGACGTACCGTATCAGAGGCTCCTGCCGCGACGACAGAGGTATGAGCGAGACATTCAGAATAATAGGCGGTGGAGCGCACCTGCATACATCGAGCCCAGCGCGAATTCAATGTCATCCTCAGTATAGCTCCCCGTGTTATCACCACATTCGAGGCTCTCCAGCAAAGATTTTGCCGCACAGTCCGGTGCGTCGCCGCTGATCTACAATGCATGTGAGAACTACGCCTGTGCACCACGACGCTCGTACGGGATCACCATACCATACGCTCTTTTACGGCCTTGAACGGCTTTTCGTGCTGGTCTGTCATGTGCTTGCGCCAGGCCTTTGCGTCGCGCTGGAATTGCGCTCCGGGGAACCATTCGGGAACATGCTTCACTACGTCCTACGTCAGCCTATACTCCTGGAAGCAAGACCTATCGGCTCACAGAAGGGCATGATATCGACTAAATATGCACCAGGGCGGCATACAGCCACGATCCCTTCGGCAACGCGCGCTGCAGTATCAATATATGGGTCATTTTTCTCCGCGACCTCGATTCCATATGCGATCCGCATAACCCCATGGCTCGCCATACTTGGATGCAATCTGTTAGCAGCCGCGGCGGGTGATGTTGAAGTGAACGTACTGGCGTAGGTGATCCATGTACGCTGTAGGCTCACGCAGTAGGCTGCACAGAAACCTGTGGGCTGCCTGCTCCGTGAGGCCGCGGAAGCGCTTCACGACCTGTGGACCGAGCTCGTGCTGGAACACTCTTCGCCCGTTCCGCCAAGTGTTGTCGCACGGCCGGAAGGCGAGGTTCCAGCCGAATCCGCATCTGCACATGTTCTTGAGTGACGTTCCGCGGGGTGTATTTGGTATAGACTTACAGATCGTTCAACATGGGCATTTCAGGTCTGCGCAGGTTGAGAAATTGAACGACAAAAGTGGCGAACGAGCTCACCTGTCTGAGTATATCGCAGACCTCTTGTCCAGCAGGTCGCTCGCCGCTTCTAGCGAGTTCACGATGATGAGGTTGTTTCCGAGTACACTCAAACGTAGTATATCGGAGTCTAACATACACCGCGAAGAGACCAGTGAGTCGCGTGTCGACGCGCTCAAGCCATATGACTTACTGTATTCCTCACCCCAACGTATATACGTTATCCACGCCAGGTTGTCCGGCATGTCCAGCAGATTCCCAAGCAATGGCAGACCGGGCGGACCAGGCGGATGAGGGCCCTTCCTTCGTTCCATCATCTTCTGTACGGCCCACCGCGCAAGAAGAATGAGTGCGAGGCCCACAAAGCCTTGCAGGGCAGTCGAGAACATTGTCGGCGAGCTGAGTCCAAGGAGGGTGGTGGGAGGGAGCTGAACGAGTGATGATCGTCGTCAAGCTCTAGACGGCGTAGAAATATGTGTGCCTCAGATCCCGAATCTGCGAGTGATCGCTTGTGACTTTCATTCCTGCACGTTCCTGAGTTTAGGCTGCTGACGAGTCACGGGCAGGGCTCAGCACGAGGGGGAGCCAAGCGGGCAAAGCGCTAACCACCCATAGCGACATCCGTTATACAAACGGGATAACCTTCTGTGGCATTGCGAGTGAATTCTGCGACGGATAAGGTACGGGTGTTTGGGAGAAAAGAAAGGTCAACACGATGACGTAGCTGCAATATATCCTCGAAAGGCAAGGGCGCATCAGCTTTGTGGCGCCGCGGCGGACGTTTCACCGCCCGGCCGCCCGCCTCGTGAGTCGTCGCTCAAGCGCTCAACCACCATGCATCATCTTCGAGACCGTCACGCATCATCAAGCTTCAGACAGCTCGCGATATCCGAAACGCTTTAAAAGTGCGCTTATACATAATGGCGTTGTACAGTCTGCTAATACGCTAGTAAACAACACGAAATGTCCGCATCAAGTCCGTATCGTAAGCTCATTACATGGCGTTGTATCGTCCTTCTACGCTTAGTCAGGCTTTCGTACTTACTAAGCACTCGCTAACCAAGCTAGTTGACACCTTGGATCTCGAACTGTCCACTCCAGTTGCCCGAGTCTCCCCATACTGTTCAAGGCACGGAGTCAGCTTTGCATCCTCGCACAGGGTCGCATACTCACAGGTAATGCTATAGTCGCTTTCCGTGTAAACTTCCGGAATCGTGATCTCAGCTTGTCCGTCAGTAAGCTCGAAACCGCGGGCCAAAATCACTACAAAGTTTCAGCCCAAACCAATAAAAAGCTTCACTGCAAGCATTAAATACATACATGGACTTCCAAAGTTACCGAAGTTGAGTGTGATTGTGCCGATTGGGTTCGTGATTTCGGCGGGCTTTTGGCTCAGATCCCTATGAACCCGTATCAGTGGTTTAGCATGACTAGACATCTATTGGACGCGAGCTCTTACCAAGTGACAGTGTAGGCCTGGCCAGACTGGAGGACCGAGCCCGTGGTAGGGAACAGTACCTTCGGGTCCCAAACGTCGCGCGCCTCATTGGCGGGCGCAGCGTTGACGAGCGAAGAGGCAGCGGCGAACGCAAGAGTAGCAAGGGCGGTCGTGAACTTCATTGTGAATGACAAACAAGAAAAGTCGTTAGGAGAAAGTCGAAAGGTACGAAGGCGAATACGTGAGTGGGAGGATCGCTAAAGTCTGCAATCCCCGGTTGACATCGACTTATATACCAGGGAAAGACGGCCAAGAGACCAGTGTAAAGGGAAACAAACGGCGTGCATAGTCCGTCTGCGTGCTCGTTTCGCTGTTCTCTGCACTGGCCTATTCCCGCTCAGCTAAGCCTAGCTTTACGGCCGGCACGGGTCTGGATGCACGGCGCAGATTCACGGCGTAGAGTGCCGCCCCAAGCTTAGCCTTCAGGGCAGCGCGGGGTCGTCGTCGAAGCGAGTTATTGACCGCGCAGCCATCTGGGCACAGCAGTACAGCCTTTCGACTTACGCTGGCCCGACATCCCAGACTGATGCGGCCTCGCTTGTGCGGTGATGTATGGCCGGGTACATGAGGCCGACCTTGCCGGGCTGTCACAATTCGCGTACAGCCTGGGGCTCCTTCGACGGGAAGCGCTCGGCACCAGGGAAGGGCGCCCAGAGCCGCACGTCAGCCAACCCCAACAATATCACTCACTTAAGTTCCGCAACTCTCGGACAAGGTCACTTCACGCCGCATGTTGAGTCTTGTTTTGATTGCACCTGTGCTTGCAGGCGCCTTGCGCGCGGCAGGCAGGGAGTTCCGTGAGAATATATGGTCCTGGAGCCAGTGCGCTGCGCCAACGGGCACATACATCCGTGGTGTAGACACTGGACATGAAATGCCGTAGAAAGCGCAGCTAAGGTCTGTTGTGGCGAGCCGGCAGGATTTCGTCGCCCACAGGCAGGGTGCCCGGCGGCCATCACTCACGGTTGCCTTAGCCATCCTGCCCAGCGCAGCATGCGCCTGCAGCCGCGGACGAACGCGACATCTAATCAGCTTCAGCGCCCTGTGAACCTACCCTCACTAAACAAAAAGAAACACGGGTGTTAGTACAGTAGGAACCGCCCCGGCACTCTTCACACAGATCAACGATCTCTCCATGCGTGTGCAATGCCTTCGTGACGTCACACACAACGACGGCTGTAACTACAACCCAGAGAGGCTCGTACGCCATGTGCCGTCCGGGACAGATGTTCTGTTTTCCCACCCCAGCATCGATATACAATGCGAACGATCTTATTTATTCCTCATGGCCGATCTCGTACCACACAGGTGTAAGCTCCCTCGGTTCATGTTAGCGGTCGGAGTATTTGTGAGATCATGCCGGGCGCGCAGTACATGGGAGGCAAGTTTAGGTTGCATGGGACTGAGCTCGCCGTGTGAGCCAGCAACGGCTCAAACGTAAACGAGTCAGGCTGCACGAGACAATATATAATGAGGCTGGTCACCAGCATTCGCCCTAGTCCGATGCGCAGGGTTCTATCGACTCTAATGTCTCGTTCTTGTAATAGTACACGTCCTTCCGCTCCTGCTCGCTCATCTCGACGTCGAACATCCCGGCGGCGCGAAGCGCTCCGAGCTCCGGAATCTCGACAGCTGCGAGGTGTGGCATGGAGGGAGAGGCAGAGGATCATGTCGCACTGGTTGTAGCGCTTTTCCAGCCCACGAAGAGCTCTCTCGTCTTGAGACTCTGTGAGAGTCGTCGCCTCCAAACTTCCTGCGACAGTGGGTATAAGATCCATGGAGGGTCCCAACCATCATACTGAGAAGGCGTGAGGCGCGTTGGCCTGATGCTTGGAGGGGCTATCCGCCTATGTAGCTTCGGCTCCCGCAAGGTCTCATCTGTTAGGTATGCAGCGGTCGCTATACCTTCGAACACCGCCGAGTCCTATCTATCAGAAGCATGATGGCCTCTATAACTTTGGTTATGATAGCAACAAGACCTCAGTGATAGTGAATATCTCGGATAGGCCAGAGTATTTCTTTCCGGAGGCTGTATATAAAGCCAAAGAAGACAGGTTGGAGCGCGATAGTGGCAACTTCAACTGCTGCATATTTGGCATGTCGTGGTGTGAAGGCAACAGAGGCCCGGTGTCTTTTGTGGCGCCCGCCAGTGATCTGCCGCGACTTTGACCCCACTCGCTCAGAAGATTCTGCGGAGTGCCCAGAAACGCAGCGGGACATCACTCACTACCTGGCAGAGCTGAAAAAAATCTCCAAATGACAGCTCAAAGTCCCAGTTTCAATGTATACAGCTACTACCTAAGCTTGTAACGACGCCGATCTGCGGGGCACTTCCATCCGAGTCCGCAGCTAGCTACTCCACTCGTCCTACTCGAGCGCTGCATGCACTAGTGCCGCATACGCCCGCGATCGCGGGCTGAGTTTGCACCTGAATGGCTTCGGTGCCCTGTGAATCTGCCCATTGGCCCACCCTCGTGTAATACCTCAAAGAATGCACTCACGACAAGAACCCATCGGTGTACTCCCCACTCGGCTCAACGACCTTTCCATGCGCGTCGACGGCCTTGGTGACATCAAACACGGCAATGACGCTGGCGATCGCGAGCCAAATCGATTCGTACGCCATGTGCCGCCCTGGGCAGATGCGACGCCCGAAACCGAACGCCGCCAGTGCTGGGTCACGCACCATCGGGTCGAGCTTGACGTCTCCAGAGCCTGCGCCTGGGCAAGCTCGGAGGAAGCGCCGCGGGTTGAAGGCCTCTGGGCCCGGGTATGCTTCGGGGTCGTGCAGGATCGCCCTATTTGCACCGGGTATGATCACAGCTGGAATAGGAGGGTACAAGAGGCGCACCAGTTGTTCGCGAGGACGAGCGCGCCCTGTGGGATGTGGTAGCCTTCATAAACGTCGTCCCTCGTCAGCCTGTGCGCGAAGTCTGTTTGGGCAGCCGTCAGCATCCAGGCTCCGTTCGTGCCCAGACTGAGTGGAGGAAAGAGAGAGGGTGAACGCACTCATTGGGATAGCCGGCCGCCAACGCAAGCACTCTTTGACGATTGCGTGTATCCAAGGAAGCACGTCGTAATCCGAAAAGTTGGGGAGACGCCCTGCACAGACCCGGTCCACGGCGCACTGTGCCTCACGCAGGACCTCAGGATGCAGTGTCATAGAGAGGAAGAACGTTTCCAGGGTAGATGCAACCTGCGTCGGGGCGTGTATGAGCAGATGATTAGATGGATGCGCGGCGTGTACCTACCGTGTCTACTCCAACTGTGCGCGCGATGTCAGCTGCAGAACGTGTACAAACTTCTGATGCAAATCTGACCTATGTACGACGTCGCGAGAGCGCCTTTCAAGACGTACTCCGCATATGCGGGATCATCGGAGCTGTCAAGCAACCTGTCCAGTAGAGGCTTTGCAGCGCAGTCGGGGGTGAGGTCACCGCGAGTCTAGCCAAGTGTCGGTCAAGCTATCGCCAGGAAAAATAAGGCTGATATACCTTGATTGCAGCAAATGGCGCATTGATGGTGTGCTCGACCTCTTTACGCCACTCTCTTGCCTGCCGCTTGAAGCCGGCACCGGGAAACCACTCGGGGACGTACTTGACTGCAGAGGACAGAAATAGCAGCGTTGGGACAGTAACACGAGAGGGCGAGAAAGCGTACGGATAGGAACGAGGTCTACGAGGTACGAGCCTGGGATCATACATGCTGAGGCAATCTGCCCTCCACGCTCGGCCGCAGCAATGTACGGGTCATCGTGGTCTTGGATGTCGAGCCCGTACGTGATGTGCAAGATCTGTCGCCCAGAGAAGCTGTGAAGTGGTCAGACATGAATGACAGCGTGCATAGAAGAGTAGCTTTGCTCACGATTTGATATGGCCACGGAAGTCTTCCGGAGTATCTATGAGGTCGCGGAGGAACTTGTGCGTCAGCTTTACCTCTGCCGGGCGATAGCGTACGACCACTTGGGGATGAAACGCCTGAGAGAACACTCTACGGGCATCGCGCCAATACGGTCCATAGCGCGCAACCCCTATATTCCAGTCAAAGCCGACCCTGTCGACATATTAGTAGACAAAATGTGCGAGCTGGACGCGCCGCGCACAGCTCTCTCAACATAGTCAGACCGAACGCAGGTCTTGCAAGCTCGTCAGGAGCGTACATCTGGAGCAGTAGCAGTGCGCAGACGTACCTGTCAGAGCAGATGGCCGACCGGGTCTCCAGGAGCTCCGTCGCCGCTTTGAGAGTGTTCGCTATTACGAGGTTCGTGCTCAAGATATTCATGCCTAGAACGTCTGAGTCTGTACGATATTGAGCATCTAGGTGACCGAAATGAACACTGGAACTTACTGTACTCGTCACTCCATTGTCGGTAAGTGACCCACGCCGGACTTTCGATGGATCTCAGATACCCAAGTAATGGCCAGCCGCGGGGTCCAGGGAGCTTCGAAAATCCTCGGAGTCCTGACCCTCTCGCAAAAGTGCGGCAAATCCTTGCGAAAAGGTAGACAAGGCAGCCAGCACAAACAACAGAGCACACAGTGATTGCTGAACTATTCATGGTGGGCAAGAGCTGAGGGGCCCGGGGAAAAACGAGAAGAGACACGGTTGGACCTCGCCATGGTT
>NW_006767632.1:181969-185493 GCF_000300595.1 Phanerochaete carnosa HHB-10118-sp | reverse complement strand
GACATGAATGACAGCGTGCATAGAAGAGTAGCTTTGCTCACGATTTGATATGGCCACGGAAGTCTTCCGGAGTATCTATGAGGTCGCGGAGGAACTTGTGCGTCAGCTTTACCTCTGCCGGGCGATAGCGTACGACCACTTGGGGATGAAACGCCTGAGAGAACACTCTACGGGCATCGCGCCAATACGGTCCATAGCGCGCAACCCCTATATTCCAGTCAAAGCCGACCCTGTCGACATATTAGTAGACAAAATGTGCGAGCTGGACGCGCCGCGCACAGCTCTCTCAACATAGTCAGACCGAACGCAGGTCTTGCAAGCTCGTCAGGAGCGTACATCTGGAGCAGTAGCAGTGCGCAGACGTACCTGTCAGAGCAGATGGCCGACCGGGTCTCCAGGAGCTCCGTCGCCGCTTTGAGAGTGTTCGCTATTACGAGGTTCGTGCTCAAGATATTCATGCCTAGAACGTCTGAGTCTGTACGATATTGAGCATCTAGGTGACCGAAATGAACACTGGAACTTACTGTACTCGTCACTCCATTGTCGGTAAGTGACCCACGCCGGACTTTCGATGGATCTCAGATACCCAAGTAATGGCCAGCCGCGGGGTCCAGGGAGCTTCGAAAATCCTCGGAGTCCTGACCCTCTCGCAAAAGTGCGGCAAATCCTTGCGAAAAGGTAGACAAGGCAGCCAGCACAAAGAACAGAGCACACAGTGATTGCTGAACTATTCATGGTGGGCAAGAGCTGAGGGGCCCGGGGAAAAACGAGAAGAGACACGGTTGGACCTCGCCATGGTTGTGTTAAAAGGAAGTAGAGACTAACAAATTGGGTTAGTTTACGAGCTTCAAGCCGATGACGGAAATCTAACTGCTGTGATCGCCATTCCATAACGTCTGTACCTGACGGTTACCGGCGCGATGGTGATCAGATAGCGGGAGCCGGCCGCTAACCGACGCTAATGCATTGCACAAGAGGCAAAAAGAACGGGATCTATGCTGCCTTTGAGGGAAAGGCACAGTTTTGAGGAAAAGTAACGCTAGCCTAATATCTCCCAAGCCCGATATGCGCATTAGGTTATGACTTCCTACTGCCGAGTGGTTGTCGCTATCTGCTAGAGCCAGATGACATCCGGCAAGTGTCACTCCAGTCGATGGAGCAAGAGCTATTGTCGCACAGGAAAGTCGGCTGCGCATGCGTGATAGCTGAGGAACAAGCATACTCCGTTAGAATCGGCTAACCCAGGGCGGACACGCCATAAATCCACCATCGAATCCGGGCGGTGGCGTTTCAAGTTGGGGAATGCAGAAACCACATGAAGGGACTGTCGCCTCCTGTACCCTGAGTTGGAGTACAGAGTTCCGGAAGACTCCCAACGCGAAAGACCCCGGTGCCAAGGCGGCCTACTCCCAGGCTGACGAGTCTCTCTTCGATGTGAGACCTGCAGCAATGCTGCCATCCAAGCGCAAATGCGGGAGCTGGAAGAAACAGAGAAATGTTCAAGGCCATCTGCTCTGCTTGCAAGAGATTTCTCTGGTGTGGCGTACAACCATTGCAGGAGGCACAGCCGTCGTGACACATGGGTGGCATCTTCCCCTCCACATGCCGGCGCCTCTATCAGCCCCCAAGTCTCCCCTATCGCCACCGCAGAAAAAGGACAGGCGACTCACGACAAGAACCCGTCCGTGTAATTTCTACCGGGTTCAACAGCCTTGCCATGTACGTTCAGCACCCTGCAGACACCCAATATTGCGACGACGCTCGCGACCGCGGCCCAGAGCGACTCGTGCTGCCCGAGGCACACGCGCCGACCAATGCCAAACACGGTCACCATCGAGTTGCGTACAACTTGGTCGAGTTCGACGTCGGCATGCCGGAGCGCGTTCTGCTCAAGTTCAAGTTCAACATGGGATGAGGCGACTCACGGCTCGCAGTGTCGGCGCTTGTGAACGCACCGCAAAGTGCCGAAGATGAATGATGCAATCATTGTCTCTGGCTGACGAGCCTCTCAGCTTTCCACCCTCAACGACTGCTTCACGAGGGGCGTCGGCACTAGGGTCGTCCTGAACAGCAGACATTGGCGGATAATTGAGGCTCACCCAAACGCCCGATTGCCTCCTGTGCCTTGGTCTGGGCCGCGGGATCACAGATGTCCCTCAAATAATGAATAAGCTAGGGCTTGCAATGAAGGAGGTCGCGTGCAGCCTTCGCAGCAGACGCAAGCATTGTTATGATTGAACTTTTGTCATAGTGAATAAATAGTAAATTGCAGCCTGCATCCATCCGCCTCATCCATCCCGCTCCAGCGCAGCGTGCACTAACGCCGCATGTGCCGGTGATCGCGGACGAATACAACACTTAAACGGCTTCGGTGCCCTGTATATCTGCTTGTCAGTGACCGTTCCATTACAGACAGTCAAAGAGACACGCACGTCAGGAACCAATCCGTGTATTCTCCACTTGGTTCAATAACCGCACCATGTGCGTCGACGGCCTTGGTGATGTCGAATGCAGCGATTACGCTCGCGACCGCGATCCAGAGCGACTCGTACGCCATGTGACGTCCGGGACAGATCCGCCGTCCGAAGCCGAAGACCGCTACCGCGGGATCGCGCACGGTCGGGTCAAGCTCCACGTTCTCCGCGCCCGTTCCGCCAATGCTCGGGCGTGGTCGGAGGAAACGTCGCGGGTTGAAGGCCTCTGGATCGGAGTATGCATCTGGATCATGTAAGATCGCCCTGTGCGCCGTGTATAAGCTCGACGAAGTCGAAAAACCGCGCAAAAAGCGTACCAAGCATTCGCAAAGACGAGCGAACCTTTCGTTATGTGATAGCCCTCATAGATGTCGTCTTTGGTCACCATGTGCGCCGGGGCTATTTGGACAGTCGTCAATCCTCAGACTGCCTAAATTAGGGAATTTGAGAACGGAGGAGACGGACTCATGGGGACGACAGGTCGCCAGCGCAGACATTCCTTCACGATAGCATGTACCCATGGCAGAGCATCGTAGTCCGAGAAGTCGGGAAGCCGCCCCTCACAGATCCGGTCCACAGAGAGTTGTGCCTCTTGCAGGACCTCAGGGGTTAACGTCATGGCGAGGAAGAACGTCTCCAGGGTGGATACTGTCTGCACATTTGTCACCAACAGCTTGGGCGCATGACCACAAAAAGAACTGACCGTATCTGCTCCAGCTGTGCGGGGAGTGTTCAGTGAGGTAAAAACACTAGTTTTGAGCAAGTTTACCTATATACATTGAGGAGAGAGTGGCCTTGAGGACGTGCTCCGCATATACAGGGTCGCCGGGGTCGTCGAGCATCTTCTCCACGAGCGGCTTTGCCATGCAACCTGAGGGAATATCATCGCGGGCCTGGCCGACCGCTAGTTAATTTGTGGCTAAGAGAGACGACGCAGTGGCTGACGCGTACCTTCATTGCAGCAAATGCCTCATTGTACGCGAGGTTGGCATCTTTTCGCCATTCTCGCGCTTGTCTCTTGAATCCAGCACCAGGGAACCACTCTGGAAC
>NW_006767632.1:178828-181638 GCF_000300595.1 Phanerochaete carnosa HHB-10118-sp | reverse complement strand
CAGTACCGATGACACCGCACGCTCGGCCACTGCAATGTGCGGGTCATTCCTGTCCCGAATCTCGAGACCGTACGTAATGTGTAAAATTTGCTGCCCTGCAAGGCTTCAAAGTGCCTAGGTCGTGACCGTCATGCATGAAAGGAAGGCTTTGCTCACTACTTGATGTAACCCCGGAAGTCATCTGGTGCATCCATGAGGTTGAGGAGAAACTTGAGCGTCGCCTTCATCTCCGCAGGTCGATAGCGCACGATGGCCTGCGAGTGAAACGCTTGAGAGGCCATCTTTCTAGCGTCGCGCCAGTACGAATCATATCGCGCGTGTGCGATCATCCAGGAGAATCCAACACTAGACACGTATCAGTAAAATGGATGGGTTAAACGACTGAGTAGCGTACAGATCTCTCAGCATGGTAAGGCCTGTGCTCGACCTGGATCAGTCAGCGATGTGTCTGCGGGGAGGAGTGGAACGTGACGCACCTATCAGAATAGATGGCGGATCGAGTCTCCAAGAGTTCATTCGCAACTTCGAGTGTGTTCGCTATGACGACGTTGGTCCCCAGCATATTCACGCCCAGTATGTCGGATTCTATCTGGAAATGAGCACCTGGTACAAGCAACGAGGCGCAACAGAATTTACTATAATCGTCGCTCCATTGTCTGTACGTGGCACAGTCGGGTTTCTCGATGGCGCGCAAATAGCCAACGAATGGCCAGCCGCGAGGTCCAGGGAGCTTTGCAGGTCCGTGGGCACCTGTGCTGCTCGCGAAAGTGCGGCAAACTATCAAAGTAATGTAGGTGAGGCATCCAACGCAGAGCGCGGCGCACGCCGCGGTCGCTACGCTCTCCATAGGGGCTAAGATAAGAACGAGCCCATGTCAGTGGACTGGGCCCAGTATTTGACAATGCGAAGGCATAAGCTTTAGTCCGGTGGCGCGCAGAGGAAGCTATCTGTTGTATGAGCGTGTGAGCGCAGTCTCGATCTGTAGGTATCACCGGATGCCGATTCGATAGGGGCCAGGACGAGCAGTGATGAGAAGATACAACGCCAGAGCGCACATACTTGCCACATTTTTGTCGAAGCTCAGCGTGGAGCGACTAAGGCAATGCCGACGCATATGTCCCTGTCGAAGAAAGGGCGGATCAGTGACAAGGAGCGCGAACGAGAATGAAAGAGCGCGTACTACGTGCGCAAACGTGTCGTACGAACGTTCATTGGTCCCTATCATTTCGTGAACCTTCATGTGCATGCGTGTACGTACTGCGCGATCGCGCACGAAGATACACGAAAGTTCACCAGTAGAGAGTGCACGAGGACGCACGGGTGTAAGCGCCCCGGGCCGACGACTTCGGGTCCGAAAGGTTACTAAATGACCCAGGCATGCTGCCGATGAACGTCGATGAGATGAGAGACAGCGGTCTGTTTCGTAGCATTGGCCAACCCGTTACAGTTGATGGTCAACGCCGTGGTTGAAGAAGGAGCCGCAGAGATAGAAGAAGCGAGCGAGCAAACATAGGCGAGAAGGAAGAGAAGCTGAATTGGAGACGAGAGTTTAGGTACAAAGCGCTGTGGAACAGAAGAAGACTGAGACCGTGACGAGACGGATGATGGAGGTTCCGGAAAGTAACGAGGTGGAGCTGTACCCTCAACAGCCGTACGGGCGGAGTCACCGTGGTGCTCACTGTTGAGCAAGAGGGACGAAAGCCCATGAGAAATGGCGGGGGCCAGAGGGGGAGCCAGGCTACTCACCTGGGGGGCCGCAAATCAGCGCTACCATCTGCCTGTGGGGTTGTAACGGAAGCCGGCAGAGGTGCGCTGGGATGTGGCACAGGTGGAAGGCCCGGCGGAGCGCCGATATCCTTGAGAGAGGTAGCGACAGAGAAGCTGAAGGCGATCTGTTGCTCTTCGAGATTTGTCACCTGCCTACGTTTGTTAATGATCTCCTTATCGTACTGTCGAATGCGAAGGAGGTTAAGCTGGCGGACGTCACCAGGGATACTGGGCTGCAGGAGCGGAGTGGTATCGGCGCTTGTGCATCCGCCGCAAAGTGCCGAGGATGAATGATGCAATTATTGCCTCTGGTTGGCTAGTGCAACCTTTCCCAGTTTCCACCTCAACGATGCTTCACAAAGGTGTGGGCAGCGCATTTGACAGATTTTCCTGAATAGCATACATTGGCAGATAATTGAGGCGCACTCGAACGGTCGATCACCTCCTATGCCTTAGATCCCGGATGTCCCTAAGGTGAGCGAGCCAGAACTTGCGATGAAAGAGGTCGCGCGCAGCCGTTGTGGCAGGTGCAAGTACTGTAATAGTTGAACATCTGTTGAGGTAGGTCGGTATGTCACTGCTATCCGCACCATCATCCATCCTGCTCTAGCGCAGCATGCACCAACGCTGCATGCACAGCCGACCGCGGACGAATACGGCACCTAAATGGCTTCGGCGCCCTGTAGATATACTCGTCAGTGGCCTTTCCCTCACCGACATTGAAAGAGACACGCACGTCAAGAACCCATCCGTGTACTCCCCACTCGGTTCAATGACCGCACCATGTGCATCGACGGCCTTGGTGATGTCGAATGCAGCAACGACGCTCGCGACCGCGATCCAGAGGGACTCGTACGCCATGTGACGCCCAGGACAGATGCGCCGCCCGAAGCCGAAGGCCGCTACCATCGGATCGCGCACGGTCGGGTCGAGCTCCACGTTCTCCGTGCCCGTTCCGCCAATGCTCGGGCGTGGTCGGAGGAAACGTCGCGGGTTGAAGGCCTCTGGATCGGAGTATGCCTCTGGATCATGCAGGATTGCCC
>NW_006767632.1:172599-178782 GCF_000300595.1 Phanerochaete carnosa HHB-10118-sp | reverse complement strand
AACGATGCTTCACAAAGGTGTGGGCAGCGCATTTGACAGATTTTCCTGAATAGCATACATAGGCAGATAATTGAGACGCACTCGAACGGTCGATCACCTCCTATGCCGCCTTAGTCTGTGCCGCAGGATCCCGGATGTCCCCAAGGCGAGCGAGCCTGAACTTGGTCGCGAGCAGCCATTGTGGCAGGTGTAAGTACCAAAATGGTTGAACCTATGTCGCGATAGACCGGTAGGTCACTGCTATCTGCACCATCAACCATCCTGCTCTGGCGCAGCTTGCACCAACGCCGCATGCGCAGCCGACCGTGGACGAATACAACACCTAAACGGCTTCGGCGCCCTGTAGATCTTCTCGTCGGTGGCCTTTCCCTCACCGACATTGAAAGAGACACGCACGTCAAGAACCCATCCGTGTACTCCCCACTCGGTTCAATGACCGCACCATGTGCATCGACGGCCTTGGTGATGTCGAATGCAGCAACGACGCTCGCGACCGCGATCCAGAGGGACTCGTACGCCATGTGACGCCCAGGACAGATGCGCCGCCCGAAGCCGAAGGCCGCTACCATCGGATCGCGCACGGTCGGGTCGAGCTCCACGTTCTCCGTGCCCGTTCCGCCAATGCTCGGGCGTGGTCGGAGGAAACGTCGCGGGTTGAAGGCCTCTGGATCGGAGTATGCCTCTAGATCATGTAGGACTGCCCTTTACTCTGCGTGTGAGTCTGGTAGAATTGAGAAAGACGCAAGAAGCGTACCAAGCATTCGCGAGGACGAGCGAGCCTTTCGGGATGTGATAGCCTTCGTAAATGTCATCCTTGGTTAGCATGTGTGCAAAGACTATTTGATCAGTCGTCAATCACCAGACTGTCTAAATTGGGAAGAGAGGGCACAGACCCATCGGGGAGACCGGTCGCCAGCGCAGACATTCCTTCACAATGGCATGTACCCACGGCAGCGCGTCGTAGTCTGAGAAATTGGGGAGTCGTCCCTCGCAGATGCGATCCACGGAGCGTTGTGCCTCTTGCAGGACATCAGGGTGCAACGTCATGGCGAGGAAGAATGTATCTAGGATAGATACGGTCTGCCCATTAGTCAGCACAAGTTTGGATGCATGACCACAAAAAGAACTGACCGTGTCTGCTCCAGCTATATGGGGAGTGTTCAAAGAAGTACTGCCAAGTGCCAGGTTTGTGCAAGCCTACCTATATACATCGATGAGAGTGTGCCTTTCAGAACGTACTCCGCATAGACAGGATCGCCGGGACCATCGAGCATCTTCTCCACGAGCGGCTTTACCATGCAGTCTGAAGGGATACTATCTTGAGCCTGATCAACCAAATGTTTAATAGTGGCTAAGAGAGGCGATACAGGAGCCAGCACACCTTCATTGCAGCGAACGCCGCATTAAATGCGAGGCTGACATCTTTGCGCCATTCTCGCGCTTGTCTCTTGAATCCAGCACCGGGAAACCATTCTGGAATATATTTGACTGCAAATTTCAGAGTTATTAGGATACTGATAAAGCTGGCAGAGTAGATATATTTCACGTATGGGAATAAGGTCGACCAGATATGAGCCTGGGGCCACGCATGCAGTACCGATGAACACCGCACGGTCGGCCATTGCAATGTACGGGTCGTTCCTGTCCTGAATTTCGAGACCGTAAGTGATGTGCAAGATTTGCTGCCCTGCAAAGCTTCAGGATGCTTAGATCCGGACCGTCATGCAGGAAAGGGAGGCTTTGCTCACTACTTGATGTAACTCCGGAAATCCTCCGGTGCATCCATGAGGTTGAGGAGAAACTTGAGTGTCGCTTTGACCTCTGCCGGTCGATAGCGCACGATAGCTTGCGGATGAAACGCTTGAGAGGCTATCTTTCTAGCGTCGCGCCAGTACGAATCATATCGCGCGAGCGCGATATTCCAGCCAAATCCAACACTAGGCACGTATCAGTGAAATGCCTGGACTAACTGACTGAGTGGCGTACAGATCTCTCAGCATGGTAAGACCTGTGTTCGGCCTCAGTCGGTTAACGATGTGTCTGCGGGCGGGAGCGCAACGTGATACACCTATCAGAATAGATGGCAGACCGAGCCTCCAAGAGTTCGTTCGCGACTCTGAGTGTGTTCGCTATGACGACGGTGGTCCCCAGCATATTCACGCCCAGTATGTCGGATTCTATCTGGCAATGAGCACCTGGAAAAAGCGGCGAGGCATAGCGGAACTTACTGTAGTCGTCGCTCCATCGCTTGTACGTGACACATTCGGGTTTCTCGATGGCACGCAAGTAGCCAATGAACGGCCAGCCGCGAGGTCCAGGAAGCTTTGCAAGTCCTTGGGCACCTGTACTACTCACAAAAGTGCGGTAAATAATGTAGGTGAGGCATCCAACAGAAAGCGCGGTGCACGCCGCAGCTGCTACGCTCTCCATGGGGGCTGAGATAGGAACGAGCCTATGCAGACGGACTGGGCCCAGCACATAACGATGTGATAGGCGTCAGCTCGAGTCCGGTGACACGCGAGCACAGTTTCGATCCGTGGTATCACCGGATGCCGGCTCGATAGGCCCAGGCGAGCAGTGATGAGATGATACAACGTCAGAGTGCGCATGCTTGCTACATTTCCGTCGAAGCCCAACGTGGAGCGACTCGGGCAATGTTGACGCATATGCACCTGTCAAAAAGAGGACGATTTGGTGACAAGGGCCCGGGGCACAAACAAGAGTGAACGAGCGCGTACTACACGCGCAAATGTCGTGCGAATGCTCACTGGCCCTGATTATTTCGTGAGCGCGTGAGCCTCCGTGTGCACCTGTGTACGTGCATACGCGATGATCACGCACCAAGGCACACGAAAGTTCACTGGTAGAGAGCGCACGCCCGACGACTTCGGATCCGGAAGGTTATGTAATGAGCTTGAGAATTTAGCGTGCGTTATCTTACTTTCTCGCACGAAAGCACACTCACATGTACGTGTTAAGTAAGCATGTCGCGTTGTGTCTCTTGTCTAGCGTCTTCGGGGGGCGCGGCCGGACGCTTGAAGCGCCCGAGAAGCGCCGGATCGGTCTGGTATCCCGACACGGATCAAAGGTAGCTGACCGTCTTAAGAGTTTTGGTCAAGACCGGGCGTCTTCCCAAGATAAACGACATAGCTTGGCTAACACCGAGTGTCTTGGTGCCTTTCAAGTTAGTGTCTTGGGCGTGTTACCCAAGACGCTCAAGACGCTCTCCAAGAGCTGGCGGTTTTGGTGATGGCCCAGTAAGTAACGGAGGATCAGATACCCGTCAACGAGTTATTACTAGTCGAGCTGCAGAACACACTCAAGAAGGCCTGATGACTTTCGTTCTCGCACTGTGCGTGTCTACACGTCAATCCAAACCGCGTTCGTTATCTGGCTTCAGCGTAGATAGCGGGGCCGGCATGTCTGGAGCTGTGACTGGCCTGCGACTGCGCTCCTTGGAAGTTCAGCTCATCGTGGCAGTAAATGGTCTGCGGTTCCACTGTCGCTAGCGGACTAGGGTGCCTCTGGTAGCGTGTTTGGATCTCTGGTACGCTGAAGCTTTCTCTCAGCAAGGTCTGCTGACCGATGACGCCCTGTGTGAAGTAGCTGGGCTCGCTTATGGGAGCTACCATCCAACGGACAAGATACTCGTCAACCGCCAAGCGCGCCCTCACGGACGAGTTGCCCGACACTGCCTCGGGTGCGGACGTAAAGGTGATTTTTAGTGGGGTGAACTTTCGTTCAAAAAACCTAGTAATTTGCTTCAATGTCTGGTACTTACCATCTGATTCTGACTTGATATAGATAAATCTACCATCATTAGGAGAAGGTTCTGTTCAGCTGTGAGAGAACTTAGCAGCAAGCTTTACATTGATTCGGACGGGCGATGCGCACGTCAGTGTGTTTAGTCACATCCTAACGCTGCAGAAGACACATCGAGAAAGCACTCCTCATTGATATAAAAGGTACCTCTTTGACAATGCTAACACCAGTGAAAACTGCCCTTCATACACCCCAGTCATGTCTACCCTCGATGCGCTTGGACAGATCATCGCCAATGGCATCAAGGATATCCAGTCCAAGTCCGCTGAGCGCGGCATGCTCTATCCTACGCCGAAGACATCGCCCAGCCCGGAAGACGAGAAGTTACAAAGTGACCTCGCAGCCGACGCTGCACCCATGATTGCTGCTGCATGGCAACTCATCGCAACGCTCAAGCATCCCCATACCTATTTACTGGAGCTCGCGACCTTGGTGCGTGCGCAAGTCCGCACAGCATGCAACATTACTGACGTTCGGTAGACGTACCTTTCTGGCTCAATGTCGGCTGCAGAGGCGGCATATGTTCCCGATGTTCTGCATGAGGCAGGCACGAAGGTTTCAACCTTCCGTATTTCTTCAGCACCTTGAAGCTAACATTGGTATAGGGCCTGCATGTTAACAAGATTGCGGCAGTCAGAAATGTTGATGCAAGCAAACTAGGTTCGTGTTCGTCAACCGTGCAAGATTCTGCATCTTATTTGAACGATAGGCCGAATCCTAAGACTCCTTGCGTCTCGGCACATCTTCGAGGAGGTCGCACCAGATGTCTTTAGGAACAACCGCATCTCTTCGTCCATGTGCACGGGCAAGCCTGTCCAAGAGATGGTGAGAAGTCCTATTGATAGGTGGGACGACACCAATGGGATTGCCGCTTTCGTTTCAATACAGTAAGTCTTTCCGGCGAGATCTTTATCACAATATCCTGAGGCACCCGCAGAGCAGAGACTCAGCGGGGCAATTCCTGGCTGGCGGAACACATCCTGGACCCTGCGACCGGGCACTCGCAGGAGTCGAACGAGGCCCCGTGGCAGCGCGCCATGCGCACCAAACTGACCCTGTTTGACTGGATGGAGCGTCCACAGCATGCGCTGGAGATGCGCAAGTTCAGCATCAGCATGCGTGCGAGTACGAGCTCTGATGACAGCATCGTCGCGACGCAAGGCTTCGAGTGGGCGTCACTTCCCTCGGGCAACCTGGTGATCGACGTCGGCGGCGGAATCGGCAGCTTGACCATGTCTCTTGCAAAGGCCCACAAGCATCTGCGATATGTCGTTCAGGACAGACGCTGCGGTTCAGGAAGGGGAGCGGCTGTGGAGGGCAAATATGCCCGGGTTTGTTGAGAATGACATCGTACGGCTGCAAGGTACACCGTCTTGCCTCCGAGTTGCATCCCACTACTAAAACCAGACTCGTGCCACAGGTCATGATTTCTTTGCGGAACAACCCATCACTGACGCCGACGTATTTGTTCTCCGGTACGTCCTTCACGACTGGCCGGATAAGTACGCGAGCAAGATCCTGTCGCGACTCCGGGACGCGGCACAGCCAACCACCAAGCTCGTCGTGATGGACGCCATCATAGACTACATGTCCCGCGACTCTGGCGCTACGGCTGACATCCCCGGCGCTGCAAAGCCCCAAGCCCCAGAACCGTTGTTGCCATACGCCGACTCGGCGACGGGCTTCATGTATGGCGTAGATGTGGGTGTACGTACAGGTCCATGTACACCTCCTTTACCCGCTGCTCACATCACTCTTGCGCAGGTGATGACCATTGCGAACTGTCAAGAGCGCACTCTCGGCAACTTCGTGGAGCTTTTCAAGGGCGCGGGCTGGAAGCTTGAGCGGGTGTGCCGCTTTGAGCCTCCCCTTCCACAGCAGCTCGTCTGCTCACCTCTCTAATTTGCCCCCAAGGCTGTGCTATCTACTGCTCAGCATACTGCATACCTGTAACATCACAAAGTGCGATTGTGTGATTCTGCGGCTACTGTGCCTTTGTTTTTCCTGGTGATTCATCTTAGTTTATTTGTTTCCACCTTTGGATACTCACTTGTATTCTCCACTTATGCCTGGGAACCGAATTTTTCTCTCGCTTTATAATCCTACTACCTCCCCTTTCGTTCCGAGACCTCGGCTTTTCCCTCTCGGAACAAGAAATCCACATTGCTCCCTTTTATTCAGACTGAGTGTTCTCGGCCAATGCCCCAGCTGCAGCTAGCTTCCAATGCTAGTTTGCACGAAAATTAGCTGTCACACAAATCCAAATTTCGCGCTCAGAAACGTAAGTATTGCCGGTAAACATGTTCAGCTTCGCCGTCAAACAACAACTAACCAGCAAAGAAAGACTCATCCGCAGACAAA
>NW_006767632.1:146429-153444 GCF_000300595.1 Phanerochaete carnosa HHB-10118-sp | reverse complement strand
CTAGCAGCCCGTTACGGGCGCGCACGTAGATACATCACGTGACTGGCGCGGATGGCTTAAGGTTAGGTGCTCGAAAAGATAATCGAAGAGTTGTGCGCTTGATTATCACATGATCGGCCTTACATTGTGCAGACATGCTTTGATAATATTTAAAGACCCAGTTGACACCATGAATGACCCAGACCGACGTCTGTGTGCAGAAGGATGCGTGGGTGCTCATTGCGCGGCTGGACCTTGCAGTCTGATGAAACTTGAGGATCCTCGGATATGGCCTCATGCTGTCTGATCAACACTGCCTGTGCGTGCTGGCGATAGTACACCGAGCGACTGAAGGCGGTTGATGATAAATCAGCGCTTGCTGTCACCAAAGTCTTCTCGCGAACAGATGGGCCCTGCGGTGACCGAAGTTACATAGCGATAGAGCAATCCTTCTCGCTTACGTTAAAGTGCATGGTAAGACGGACGCTCGATTGAAGGGCAGAGTCAGAAGCCCACCACATGAAAATAGAAACTGGGATCTTGAGCTATCGTTAGAGGACTTCCCTCATCTTTGCCAGGTAGTGAGTGATTTCCCGCTGCGTTTCTGGGCACCCCGACATGGGGAATATTTTGCGCGAGTGCCGGTATCGCTGTTCGCAAGGCCGCCACGCTGAAGTTCGAGCCGCGGCAGATCGCTGGCGGGTACCATAAAAAACACCGGGCGTTAACGACCCGGATAGCGCCGACGGGCCTTCGAACCACAACGTACCAAGTACTCAGCGCTCAGCAGTTGAAGCTGCCACTGTCGCTCTCCAACTCGTCTCCTTTGGCTTGATATAAGCTTCCGGAATAAAACATCCCGGCTTGTCCGAGTCCCCAGCATAACTTAGCAGGTGCCTATGAAGGTTGGGCATGGACAAAAATCAGCATGTCGTAAACTAGAAACATGCAAAAACATGTTTTCATTTGGGAGGTGAGCACCCATGCAACACGTTGCCTGAGAGTGCCCAAAAATGCACGCAGATGCACAGACATGAACGTACGTGCACGCGCATGCACGAGCGCGAACTAAAGTGCAACGTCGTCATACTGGAACTGGGCGGCGGCTTAAATCTCGAACTCGCATCAGCGCTACCGTACAGGCCGGATTGCACGTACGTGCACTTTCTTGCGCGTTGGTGTCCCAAAGGGTATCTAGATGAGTATATATCATACGAGTTAGCTGTGCGATTGTCAACATTTTGCACCAGCGTGCACAAAGGTGCACTTTGTAATAAGCTTGCGCACTGCCGTCATGGCCGCCCAGTGAGTTTGACATGGGCGATAGCGAGTTTGATGGAAATGATAGCGAGTTTGACATGGTCGGTAGTGCACGTACGTGCACTTTTGTGCGCAGCTGTGCATCACCATGTATGTTAACGCACCAAAGTGTGCTAATGCGCACAGCTGTGAACGCAATACTATAGTAAGTGAATGCACCCTCACTTGTTGTCAATTACGCCCAGCGAGAACCGGATTTTTATTGCGAGCTTCCATTTTTGTCCATCACAGACTATGATAGGCGCCGCCCAATGAAATCCGAGTGCTGTGTATGTCGTCGGCATGTTGGCGGTGACGCATTGCAAGCGGAATCAGCATTCGCTGTCATTGGGGTCCTGTTGCACAGATGGACCCTGCGGTAATCAACAATAGATAGGCCATCATGCCCCTAATAGATGGGACTCGGCAGTATTCAAAGGTACGAGATCGTTTCATTCCTAACAGATGGGACGCCGCAGGAGCCGAAGCTACATAGGCGGATGCCCCTCCCCCGAGCTTCAGGCCAACGCGCCTTACGCTTTCTCACCATGGTGCCTGCCCCCCCTCACGACTCACAAGATTCTATACCCACTATTGCAGAAATTTCGGAGGCGATGACTCTTACAGAGCCTCAAGGCGGGAGAGTTCTTCGTAGGCTCGAAAGTCACCACAACCAGCGCGACACGATCCTCTGCTTATCCCTGCATGTTCTACTTGTTTTCATACACGTAGCTTTATTTGTGGTTATCTCCCACCACTACGAACATGCCTTCACGATACGCCTCGATAGCTCCACCTCTACATGGGCTCCTCTCATTGTGGGCACAACATTGCAGATCTTCGCGACGGTAAGTTCTGCTACTCCTCCCAGAATGTTTTACGTCTGATTATGCTCCTGTTCAAGGCATACAGTGCTATCCTCGTGCTATTGACTCAGCGCCTGGCCCTTCGAAATGACCTCGGCACTCGACAAACCCTGACGGCCGTCCACGACAAGGCATCAGCGTGGCTCGGTCTTGGGTCAGCGCTTGGGTCGCTCTGGCAACAGACTAAGCTGCGCGCCGCGACCTGGGGCGTATCGTGTATTACTCTATACTTGCTCTGCATGTTCACGCTACACATCAGTATCCAGGGTCTCTTCCATGTCGTGCCATACAACGCAACGATACCGACACTGCAGTCGACAAATCTTACCAACGCCAATTACACCGCAAAGTGAGCTCCGTGGATCGTGAATTAGTGGTATCGCTGATCTCATTCGACACGAATAGCATGGTGTCCGCATACGATATCCTGCTCGTGTACGACCAAATACCGACGGTCGGACTGTTGGACAACATGGTGTATGATATTGTCCCTCAAGTTCCAAGTGCTACGGGGAACGCCAAGGTGAACGCATCAATGTATGAAGTACAATGCATGGCGTTGCCGAACGTTCAGTATGAGGACATTATAGACGACACTGCCGCACCGACAATGTTCTTCCTCACGGATGGCCCCGGGAGCGCTGCAATCGGAATAAAACTGCCATGTATATCTAGTCTTTCTTCACGACATTCTGTTCGTTGACACTTTTCACTCGCAGACTATCAGGCATTATATGCTGGCACTATCTCCAACATCACTATGTGCACCGCTCCGAATCAAGACCAGACAGACTGTTGGGCACCAATCGTAATCGCATCCACCGTCTCCATTATCGACTCATCGGGTGCGGGGGTCCCAACTTCGACCGGTAACCCCTGGGTCGCCATGCCATTCGTGGAAGCACAGGATGTTGGGAACTTTATCATTTCTTCAGACGGACCGCCGCAACAGCCACAAGGTGAGTAAAAATGTCATTTTTTGTACTGCAATAATTCTAACTTGAAGTGTCGCTCCTCGGCGGCAGTGCTGATAACTGCCATCCAGATGGTCGCTTGTGCGGTGGAGATTAACGATACACAGATTGATGTCTCTGCGATGACGCGGCAGCCGCTTGCTCCACCTCCCAGACCGTCCGAGGCACTATGGGCTGCTTTCTCGTGGCCGGAGAACTTAACAATTGATGATCCGCGTCTCATAGCGGTGAGTCCCGTAGTTCGAGCATGCCTTTGGGCACGCAGTTGATATAACATGGCTTGCAGGCTCAGAACACTCCGTCTCTTTCTCCCTCTAGTGGCCATGAGAATGACGTCGACTTAACCATATGGAGTGTCCTAGCGCTCACTGCTTCTGACACTTCTTTCAACGTTACTATTGCCGAGCCAATGCTTTATATGAATCCACAGGACTCACCAGTGCATAACTTGTATAACATAAACCCGGAGTTCGTGACCCAAGCACCTGCCGCTTTTGACACGTAGGCATCCTCTTTGATAATGAGTGACATGCTAACCAGCTATCGCCTTGCTAGCTTCGTAGCAGAAGAGCTTGAAATCGCTGCTCAGAACCGCACCAACGTTACCCTCGCAGACTTAAACCACAGTATCGGCAAGGCTCTTGCCGCAGTGCACTGGTATGGTCCGTACAACAGATTGGTCGTACTGTCGCATTCATGTGCTTTAACGCTGATGATTTATGCGCAGGCCAGACCCAAAATTACTCCGGCCCGCATGCTTCAAACGGGATAATGCAGTCTTTCCTATCCAACGACGTTCCTGTCATCGTCCCGGAACAGCCCCAGCCTGCCAGCGGGGTTGGTCAGACGACAATCATGGTCCTCGTCCCCAGGTACCGTCTGAACGTGAGCACGCCATTCATGCTGCCTTTACCCACCCCCAGCTGACCTCGCGCGGCATTCTCAGCTCAGTTTAACTTCTGTACGCGCGATCACTCACTAACGCTTGTACACGTATACTAACGTCTCGAAATGCCCAGCTCATCATCGGCACCGTTGCATCAACGATTCTACTCCTCCTCGCTGCAATCCTTGTCCGTCTGCCGTCATCTTCTGGGAAGAATACTACGACAGCGCGTGCGACGGTTGATAGCGCAGGGCTGTTGCAGATTACATGGCTGCTGGGACATGAGCCACACATTGCGGCGGTCGCAACTCCAGAGTTGGAGGCGCTTCGTGCTGCTGGCATGTTCGAGCTTGCTACCGAGGTCGGTGAGGTGGATCAGGAGAGAGCGTACTTGTACAAGAATGGGACTCTAGATTCGGGGCGTGGCTTCGAGTCGGACTAGGACATCCGCTAGTGCGTTGGCTTACTTTTTATTATGATTTAGATCGAAGTTTACCCGGGCCTCCGCTTTGCTGGATTTACGCAGCAACTGGGATCTTTTGCAACCGCCGGCGAATTTTGGTCGTGCTCGTTGACCAGGATACCGCCTGATCTAGAACTCTTTTATTCTTAGAATCTTGTAGCGCCTCGACGGCGTCCCATGGGCACAGCCCTCTCGTAGTACCTCCAATCTCCCTCTCTACTTCCGTTTGAGGGCATCTGGTGGCGTTCAATGAGATTGTTTGCGAGGTGCACTGATGAGAAACGAGACCTCAGACGAGGGGACATTTGATAGTATGACAAGCCACGTTCTTTTCTGGTGCTGTTTAGGTAAAGTCATTGAGTCCCGCAACTGGGAAAGCTTTAAGCTGTCAGGGTTGTATATATACGTAGCACCACAAAAACAGGAAGGAAAAATAAAGTGAAGCAAAGAAAGATTCGGCTACGATGCCCACAAAAGTCTGGTGATAAACTTATACGTTGCGTTTGTGACGGTCACCGCTGCACCCGCGACGCGTGGTGGTTAGCAGACGCCCTCCGCTTACAGCGGGAAACGTAGAAAAACAACATAAATACATTTTTGATACAGTAATAATATGTTGTACAAGCATTTAAGCACCACACACCAAGTTTTGGCTCACAGAGGATATTTTCCCAAAGATGTGAGTAAAATTATTGACGGAGGACGCTGAGGATATACAAGTTCTTGCAGAGGGCGGCTCGTCAAGCTCAAGCACAGTTCTTTTTGAGAAAACGCACAGAATTGCTGTTATGTCGTCGTAGGGTATAGAATACTGTGTATCGTTTGTTCTGATCCTGCGCCGGACTGTATCGCTTTCAGTCGTGAAGTATCTTAGGGTGTATGTCGTTTTGTCTTTCCATAACGTCAAATTGCATGGCTCCGATGCGATCTGCAAAGTCTCGCTTAGCGGCAGCAATGGCTGCAGCTGCGCCCATCTACTAGTACCACTACCATGGTGGCGCATACACCTTGACACGCCGGCGCACCAGAACACACTCTGCATGCGATGCAGTACATTCACGAGTCTTTATCGACGGCACCCAACACAAGCTTCTCGTGCTCCACGGATCGAGGGCGTATCTCGCACCGAAACGGCTTTGGCAACCTGTCCACCGCAGTCAGTCAGCCCCAGTAAAAAATACCGGTAACGACAGAAAAGGGGTGCAACGCACTGCATAAACCCGTGGTAATACTCTCCTGGCGGCACAATCTCGCGCCCGGCATCATCCTTCGCCTTCACAATGTCGAACGCCGCGAGCACCGACGCAATGGTGATCCACAGCATCTCGTGTGCCAGGTGCCGCCCCACGCAGATGCGCCTGCCGAAGCCGTAGGCAGCGTCGGGGTCTGGCTCTGGAGTGGGGTTCGTGTGGCTGCGCAGGAAGCGGGAGGGGCGGAAGGACTCGGGGTCGGCGTAGACGGCTGGATCATGTAATATCGCCCTGCAGCGTTCGCAGTGAGCGCCTGGGACGAGGTTAAAGTTAAAGAAAGGAAGGGTGCACACCAGATGTTGGCCACGACGAGCGAGCCTTTCGGGATGTAGTAGCCTCCGTAAACGTCGTCTTGCGCGGAGGTGTGCACAATGTCTGTGGGACTGTGAGTACGCAGCTATCGTCAGGCGGTCGTGTAGAGGCACTAACTGAGCGGCACGGCGGGGTTCCACCGCAGAATCTCCTTGACAATGGTGTGCACGTACGGCAGGGATTCGTAGTCCGAGAAGTCGGGCAGGCGTCCGTGGCACACGCTGTCGATCTCGCGCTGGGCCTCCTTCTGCACGTCAGGGTAGAGTGTCATGGCGAGGAAGAACGACTGGAGAGCGGACACGGTCTGCATGAGGAACGAGTCAATATTTTCGAACATTGGTTGGAAAACAAGCGCTTGCCGTGTCGGTACCAGCTACGAGTGTATTCAGCGCTGGGCTGGCTTATTTTGAGTGAGCATACTCACCTGCATATGCTCCTGCCAGGGCCGAACGGACAACGTATTCCATGTATGCGGGATCGGAGGAAGAGGGGATAACATCAGCCAGAAAGGCTTTTGCCGCGCAGTCATCGGGCAGCTCGCTGGCATCCTGCATGCTAGTATGCTCAGGAAATTATATTACGGAGCTCCTGGCAGAAAAGGCGCACATGCAGATTTTTTGCCAGCGTAAATGGCACATGGACCATCTTGTGAACAGACTCACGCTATACCTTCGCTTTCCGCTGGAACCCTGCACCGGGGAACCATGCTGGGATATATTTCACTGTAAGTGATGCCATTCCGTTAGCAAGTCTTTTTGCCAGACTAGAGCCTTCCGTCTTACTTATGGGGAAGATATCGACGAGGAACTGGCCAGGATTCATTGCGGCAACTCCTGCTTCAACCCCGTGCTCCACAGTCTCAATCAAGGAGTCATCATGATTCTTCGTCTTAACCCCGTAAGCACTGTATATCAGATCTTGGCCAAGTACACTTTTTAGAAACTCAGCACGACACAAATGCATAGTTCACTTTAAGCTCACTATCG
>NW_006767632.1:136597-145780 GCF_000300595.1 Phanerochaete carnosa HHB-10118-sp | reverse complement strand
GGTCTCGCATCATCGTCACCCCGTGGGTCGGCCGGTTAGAGTATATCAGCGAACGCTTATCGAGCAGATCCGCGGACGCTTCGAGCGTGTTTGTCACGACGATGTTCGTGCCCAGGACGTTGATGCGGACAATGTCCGAGCCTACAGAGAGTCAGTGGATGAATTCCAGAGAATGTCAAAGCACGCACCATACTCTTCGCTCCACTGCCGGTACCCCTTGTAAGAAGGCTCATCGGGGACCTTCAGGTTTCCGATGATAGGCCAGCCGCGTGGCCCTGGCGGATGAGGCGGGAGACGTCGTCTGGTGGTGTAAACATAGAGCGCGAATACCGAGGCGAAAGCTGCGATGTAGAACACGATAGTCAAGGAGTCGGCAACCATCTGACCTCGCTGAGAAGGGAGGCAAGTTTTTATCCTGGTGTACGTCAATTAAGCATTGGGAATAGTATATATTACCGTGTGCAATAGCAGCTAAAAGATCCGAAGACATTTGAGAACACATGCACCCTGCTCACATCAGACACCTGAACCATGCCTGAGCGTTAGAAACCGGACCACAGAAGATGTAGCTTATTATCATGCGCACCGTCTTCCAATGGTATGCCTCCCACGGAGGGGCACGCCACAATCTGTAGCTTGGCGTGTCCACGTAGCGGTGAGTATTTCGTCGAACCTTTAGCCACGTTCGGAGTAAGAAAGGGAAAATTAAGTCCACGAGATTGAGTTCGTACCCACCCTGTCCACGACACAGCCAGACGATCGATGATCACTGACACTGCCCGACCCTCTTAAAGATCTTATGGCATTCTCGTGCTCAAGTGACCCGTCACGGTGCTTTCGTGATACGAAATGTCAGTTTGACACACATCGTCTTGTCGACTAGCAAGATAACTCTCCTCCGACTGTACGCGTGGGACAGAGTAGAGTATCTTGGTGACGAGAAAAACGGCCCATCTGAGGCTACGGTACCTGAATCCCGGGCACTTGGCACAGTGGTAGCGCGCACGCTTTGCATCTTGCAGTTGCTATGCGATTGCGTGAGGTCGGGAGTTCAATCCTCCCAGTGTCCATTTTGCTGGCGGCGACGTGCCTCATCTGCATAACGAGATATCTACCCAGTTTGTGCACCGGAGCAGTTTTGGATGGCATTTGCATGGCCTCGATCGGATACGACCATGCGATCCGCGAAGTAACCCTAACCCATGCAATGACGCATCCCTGCGCGCCAGCCATGGCCGCACCTGCGCTCATGATCATCTACCACCACCATGGGTGGTGCACACACCTCGTTTCGCATCTGCACGCCCTGCTCCTCAGCACACCTTGACCACAGCTCATCCTGAACATTTTCTTCAGCCCACACCGACGTGCCTGAGCGTCCGAATGATGAACGTCCCCGACACCGACCCGCCGGCGCACCACGCCAACGCAGACGCGACAGCGTTCCAAAATCCATGGCCGCCCAAGTCGCTGCTCGCTTCGCGTCAGGTCTTCGCGCAGTTCCCACTCGCCCTCGCGAAGCGCATCGAGGGGTACGACATCAAGCACATCCGCGTCGTGCGCCCGGACTTTGGGGCGCGCACGCCGGACGAAGGGAGAATCAAGGCGACGTGGCTCGGACATGCGGTGCGTAGTGTTTGTGGCCTTACGTACGTTTGTGAGCTCACAGGACAGGATCTCAGGGCTTCATAGTCCAGCTTCCGCAAGTCGCAGAGCTCGACCCCGTCCGGATCCTGTTCGATCCCATCTGGTCTGAACGTGCCTCGCCGCATCAGGCCGCAGGTCCGCGAAGAAGGCTGCCGCCGCCTTGCGACCTCGACCAGCTTCCGGACTTTCAGTACGTCGTCACAAGCCACAACCAGTGAGCCGGCTGCTTCGTGTGGTCTCTCTGCTTGCGTCTTACAGGACAGCTCGGTGTTCGTGCAGCTATGACCACCTAGATTGGCCCACGATAGAGCGCATATACAAGATGAAGGGCGAGCATGTCACATTTGTCGCTCCTCTCGGACTGGAATCGTGGTTTCGCAGCGGCGGCATACCCGTAGAACAGATCGTCGAACTAGACTGGCACGAAAGTGCAGAGCTGCGTGCTAGCGAGAGGCACCCAACTGTCAAGTTTATATGTGCGCCCGCACAGCATGGCAGTGGTGAGTGCCCTCACTCGGCATGATCAACGGCGCGGGTTCTAATTGGCAGCACCAGGCAGAAGCTTATTTGATCAGAGATCGACGCTGTGGGCTAGCTGGGTTGTACATCAAGATATTGGAGATGGGAGGAGGGCAGCTGTATACCACGCGGGGTAAGCTGCTCCTTGGAAGGGGCGTCGCGTCTTGACTAACTAGAATCGCCAGAGACACCGGCTACATGACGCATGGGGGGCCTTGCCCAGCATTCGCTGGTACGTCTGCGGCTCTGATGATCTCGCGAGGCCATGCTGACTTTGGTTGCAGAGATTGGAGAGAGGTACGGACCGTTTGACATGGCAATGATACCCATCTGGCGCGGCGGTTCACTTTCGTTCATAGCCGCAATGGGCCTCCGGGTGCGTGGCTGTCTCCTCCCTTCCCTGTTGTTCTGCCGCCCTTACACTGCCGCGCACTTCGCAGCTGGTCTCGACTGAGCTCATAGACGGCCTGCACGCGTCGCCGGCGCACGCCGTGCGCTTGCACAAGGACATTCGGTCGCGGCACAGCATAGGGATGCACTTTGCGACGTTCGCAGGGTCGGACGGAGAGGCGCGGGAGCCTGTTGCAGAATTAGTAGCGGCAAAGGAGAAGCAGCACGTTGGGGACTGGCACGAGGAGGGCGGGTTTGGTGTTATCGACATCGGAGAAACAGCTGCTGTCGCTGTGGAGTGAGCTGGCGTGTCGGAGCTCTCTGGTTTGCTTGGATCTGCCTTGGCTACTCTGGAGCATTGTTATTTTCCTGAACTGGGTTAGTCATTTGGGGTCATATTGGAACGCTTCATGCTGAGACCACCATGAGGTGGCATGGAACGTTTCGGCGCGGTATCTGCCGAGGCGAAACTTTTTGACGATGCTAGTTATATGTGCAGTTGAAACAAAAGTAGACAACTGTAGATGATAAGCTACATATCTCAAACGCGATATGCCGGCACTTGACGTCCGCACGATTCTCCTACTGGCCCATTGGATGCCCGAACTGTTACCGCCTCTTATGCTGGCATAAAGGAGCATATGCCCTCTCATACACACCAACGCTATCGGACTCGTGCTTATAGTCTGGTATGAGCCGCCGAACGTGCTGCTATATTGAATCCAGGTCAACATATTGACCGTGCACGTACGCGAGAAATGTCGGCTCACCGCTCTTCGCTTTCCATAACTTCAGGATGACTTACCGTGGCCACTTTCTTAACTACATCTCATGGTAAGCCCGCTCAGTGTCGGCTCATCTCAACTCTGGTTATTCTTCCCGTGACGCGGGGCACATGCGCAGTTCCGACTCCAATGGCCGCACTAGGTGACATATATTTATCGCCGGCATCCTCTCTTAAAGTACGCTCTCTGATAACAGCGAAAAGTTCGTTAAGTGTATCAGAGAACCTCTTACTACTCCAATAACATAAATAGGTGCCGGTGGCGATATACAAGGCCCAATCACTAAGGTGAAGAAGTTTTCCGAGTCTCGCTACAGCAAGCAGACCAGACGAGAAAATGTGAACCTTCACTTCTTGCATCCTGGAGGACATCCTGTGCTCTTTATCAGGTATATTATGGCTTGCTTTGTGCGCTGCTGCTGAAAGACGCATGTCTCAATAATATATGTATGGCCATCGTAGCAAGTGCAGCTGTCATATTTGAGCCGTAGTCGAACCACCATCAGGGAGGACCGACGGAACACTGCTGTCTACAGCTAGCTGCTTTACCCTTCCTGCTCTAGCGCAGCTTGCACCATCGCCGCGTGCGCGGGCGATCGCGGACGGATACAACACCTGAACGGCATCGGCGCACTAGAAATTCATTCATCAATAGCCGTTCTCTCACCGACATCCAAAGAGGCACCCACGATAAGAACCCATCCGTGTACTCCCCGCTCGGTTCAATGACCGCACCATTTGCGTCGATGGCCTTGGTTATGTCGAATGCAGCAACAACGCTGGAGACCGCGATCCAGAGCGACTCATACGCCATGTGACGCCCAGGACAGATACGACGCCCGAAGCCGAAAGCTGCCACCATCGGGTGGCGTACCGTCGAGTCCAGCTCGACGTCCTCTGCATCCGCTGCGTCTGCGCCCGAGCGTGGTCGGAGGAATCGTCGCGGGTTGAAGGCTTCTGGATCGGCGTATGCCTCAGGGTCGTGCAAGATTGCCCTGCACGCTATGTAAGCTAAGTGGAGCTCAGAAAAGGCCTACGAAGCGTACCAAACATTCGCGAGGACAAGCGAGCCTTTTGGGATATAATAGCCCTCATAGATGTCGTCCTTGGTCGACGTGTGCGCCAAGTCTGTTTGGACAGCCGTCAATACCCAGACTGCTCAAATGCAAAAGAGAGGAGACACACTCATAGGGCCGACAGGTCGCCAGCGTAGGCATTCCCTCACGATAGCATGTATCCACGGCAGCGCGTCGTAGTCCGAGAAGTCGGGCAGTCGTCCCTCGCACACCCGGTCCACAGAGTGCTGTGCCTCTTGCAGAACCTCAGGGTGCAATGTCATAGCGAGGAAGAACGTCTCTAGGGTGGATGTGGTCTTCCCATTTGTCAGCAAAATTTCCGACGAACGAACACAAATAGTACCAACCGTGTCTGCTCCACCTGCGCGGGAGAATATTCAGTGAGATTCTGAGCGTGCTATGTTTGTGCAAGCTTACCTATATACATCGAGCCCAGTGTCGCTTTCACGACGTTCTCCGCATACGCAGGGTCCTCATGGCCGAGCATCTTCTCTAGGAGCGGCCTTGCCATGCAGTCTGACGGAATATCATCCCGGGCCTTAAAAACCGTTACTTTAGCTGTGGCTAAACGAGACGATCCAGGGGCTGACTCCCACCTTCATTGCATCAAACGCCGCATTAAACGCAACGTCCACATCTTTCCGCCATTCTCGACCTTGTCTCTTGAATCCAGCACCAGGGAACCATTCTGGAACATATTTCACTGTGAAATTAACAGTTATTAGGATGATGGTAGGCTGAGCAGAGTCCATGTAACGTACGCATGGGAATGAGATCTACCAGGAACGTGCCCGGCACCACACATGCAACAGCGATGTGTACCGCCCGCTCGGCCGCTGCAATGTACGGGTCGTTGCTGTCCTGGATCTCCAGACCGTACGTGTTGGGTAAGATTTGCTGCCCTGCAAAGCTTCGCGATGTTCAGATCGCGATCACCATGTAGAAAACGGCGGATTGGCTCACTATTTGATGCACCTTCGGAAGTCTTCCGGCATTTCAATGAGGTTGCGGAGGAGCTTGAGTGTCGCTTTGATCTCTGTCGGCCGATAGCGCACGATAGCCTGAGGGTGAAATCCTTGAGACGCCCCCTTCCTTAGGTCGCGCCAGTACGAATCATATCGTGCCAGTCCCAGATTCCAGTCGAATCCAACACTAGGCACAATTCAGTAAAATAAATAGGCCGCACGACCGGGTAACATACAGCTCTCTCAGCATAGTAAGACCTGCGTTCGGCCTGAGTCGGTTAGCGATGTGTCTGTGGGAAGGAGCGGAATGTGGCACACCTGTCAGAGTAGATGGCGGACCGAGTCTCCAAGAGTTCGGTTGCGACTTTGAGAGTGTTTGCTATGACGATGTTAGTCCCAAGCATATTCATGCCTAGTATGTCGGAATCTGCTTGGGAATGAGCACCTAGAAAAGGCGGGGAGGTATAATGGAACTTACTATAGTCGTCGCTCCACTGTCTGTACGTGACACACACGGGCTTCTCGATGGGACGCAAGTAGCCAACGAGCGGCCAGCCGCGAGGTCCAGGGAGTTTTGCGAGTCCTCGAGCAGCTGTAGTGCCCGCGAACATGCGGTAAGCTCTCAATAGAATGTAGGTGAGGCATCCAACGCAGAGCGCGGTGCAAGTCGTAGATGTTAGGCTACCCATGGTGGTTGTGGTTGTGATAAGTCGAATGAGTTCATTTGAACGACGTGCGGTCAGTATTTAAACATGTAGTAGGCGTCAACGTACGTCCGGTGGCACGAGGAGAAGACAGTTTGCTGTACAAGCACGCGAGGCGGTTTCAATCTGTCGGTACCACCGGATGTTGACTCGGTAGAGACCAGAGTGATCAATGATGAGAAGATACTATGTCGCTCGGAAGCGCAGTGACTCGCTACGTCGTCGTCGCCGAAGCAGCGCGGAGCAACTCAGGCAATGCAGGCGCTTGTGGGTCCGGCGGAAACATGCCGAAAACGGATAGTGCAAGTGTTGCCTTTGATCGTATGAAGATTGTTGTCGGATAAAACCAGAAGAGTTCGATATAAGTGCGATAAATACGCACGATTCGGTAGGCAAGGGACACAAACGCGCCTGAAAACGAACGAGCGCGTACACGTACAAACGCGTACGAACGCTACGCCGAGCGGCCAAAGTTCGGCGTGAGCAGTCGTGTACATCTGTACGTGCACGCTCTCGCGCGAAAGCTCACGAAAACTCACCAGTAGAAAGTGTACGAAGGCGCATCGTAAGGCAGACGCTCGGCGAGTCACGACTTCGGAAGGCGAGTTCGGTTCGGATTCGCTTGATCTGAGTCATGTAGGCGAAGGTGAGTTAAAAATGCATGCTTTAGCGCGCGTTAGCTCACTTTCCGCTCGAAAGCGAGCTTACAGCGTGGTAAGCGCACGTGTTTTCTTGAGAAAACCTTGACAAAAGTGGCGAATTTGGCACAGTGGTTCTTCGTGCAAAACCGGCCAAAAGAGTAGTAAAACCGGCGGAAAGCTGAGCTTTCAAGCCGTCTTCGATTTTCCCTGGTGAAAACCGGAGAAACTCAGGCGACTTAGGGCCGGCAAGGCCTTCCCCTGCCTGACCCACGGTTACTCGCCATCCACGCAGCGTGCGCGTGCGCGCGATGCAGCCCTCAGGTTTTGTTAGCTACCTTCCCGTATGTGAGGGCGAAGCCAAGCCAAGGACCTGCGCGTTCCCGCCAGACTCGGAGACAATTCGTCAAGTAGCATTCTCCTGGAGCGGCTCGGTAGTCTCTCCGTCTTGCGCCCATAGAGTATGCTCGCATGTCCTGTTTCTGATCGCATACAGACGAGCATTGGCGTGTGGGATGTCCAGGATTGAAAGAGTAGACCCCAAATGCCAGTATAATACAGGCTAAAGTGCAACGAAACGAGTCCACTAATGAGGTGTGATGGCACTACGCAAATGAGGAACGCAGACTAAGGTTTTGGGGTGGGAATGCGCCACAAGACGGTATAAGAGCTGTCGCGGGCTAACAACAAGGAAACATCTGTTTTCCAAGACGTACATGGCAAATTTTATGCAGAACAGGGCCGACGCCGGCGTGTTACTAGAAACATGCGCGGCCATGAGCCCGCAGAAGAATGAAGCGGCAAGGATGGCTACGGCTACCACAACAGACTCGAGGTTCAGAATTCTTCCTCGTTCAGCCATCTTCTCAGCAGCTCCAAGGACTCTATCGGCTTATCGTACGGTGCCTATGGGCGCAGAGAGGAGAATTAGGACGCATGCTACGCCTCTAGCCGCAAAGCTTACCAAGTGCCCAGCGTCATCGATAGTCGCAAAGGTGAATTTACCCGCACTGCGGGTCACACCCGCGACGTGGCCGTCCACGTGCCATTGGCGGAGAGGCTGGCTCCTGAACGCCGCCTGTCCTGTCCACTCCAGAGCGAGCGACATCTCTTCGTTTCCGCGCTATACAGAACAGCGCGTTTGTCAGTTCAATACCCCCACTGCGACAAAAAAAAAACTCACCCAGTTGCAGACAAAGTCGTTCGCGCCGACGTACACCAGCACGCGCACGCCGCGCTCGAGGAGCGCCGCGACGTAGTACTGCGTCGGGAACTCAATATCGAGCGTACGCGCGAACGCCTGTCCGACCGTCCCGGAGTAGCTCGCAAAGTTCTTCACCGCCGGGTCGGCGCCGATAATCTCGCGCACGCTAGATTGGTTCAGGTATGTATCGATATCGCTGCAGACTGGGGGTCAGGAGCGTCGGTCTCGCGTGACGCAAGGGTGGGACGTACCCGATGATCTCGTAGCACAGGGCGTGCCCACCACTAAATGTACGTTAGCCGCTGCACCGCTAAGACGCGTTAGCCGAACATGCCATTTCTTTGTGAGGTCATAGGGGTTGAGTCCTGAAGGCACCGTTGAGCTGCGAGCCATCCTATGCGAGAGCAAATTCTGTACCTGTTGCCATGTACGGTGCCATAATGGATTCTGCACAGAACGCGCTCGCGGTAGAACAGCTAATGCTGTCTTTCCGATCGATGCAAGTGTCTTTGTACCACTTCTCGCAGCGCGAAAGCTATGAGATGACGCATCAGCCAGGAGGTACAGTAGGGTGGATGAAGATGATGTACACGCCGCTTCATATCAACACAAGTTCTGCAGGAAAAGAAGCCGTCAGAGAAAGCAGAGAGCAGACATGTTTGTGATACCCTATGTCTTGCACAGGCGCAAGGGTCACGCTGGTGCATTGAACTTCGTAGTGCCCTCTGAGCATCGATAACCAGTCCGTACATCCATTTCCTGCGCGCAGGAAGATGTTAACCGCACGTTACCAACTCCAAGTGTATATATGTCGACGCACCAATCATGAGAGACTTGAGATTAATCGGTGCTAAACTCGCATCCACTAGCTTGGTATTCTGGTCATAGATCGCAGATCCAAACACGGGAAGATAGCGACCCTATGATGCCAAACGTACTCTAGCTGCCCGTCATACCCCTCGGTTTGCATAGACTTACCCCGTACGATTCACCAGCCAGATGGAATCCTCTGCCTTTGAACTTGCTGAAGTGTTCGAAGAAGATTGCCACGAAAGCAGCGACGTCCTTTGCAGCTTCTTCAGTGGTGCTCTGCACGCAATTAATCAGGATTATCTTGATAGAATAAAACCGCGTCGGCTTACCACAGTCTCTCCGTGGTCGGCGTACGAGAAGCCGACACCGATAGGTTGGTCAATGAAGAATATATTGGAGTGCTCATTTCCACGAATACGGGGTTGAACGAGTATTTCGTGGGG
>NW_006767632.1:133784-135780 GCF_000300595.1 Phanerochaete carnosa HHB-10118-sp | reverse complement strand
TTGCCAGGCTTTTCCTAACAAGCACGGCGACTGTAGCAAGCCAAAATATCAGATAACACATCATAGGTATTCATGCTCAGCAGTGGCAAGGACTGCCCCCCGCCATTCCGCCGAGCGCGGCCGGATAGCACAGGCAAACGGTTTCGGGAAGCTAGGCGATGAAGTCCAGCTTTACTACACGCTCCCAAGACACAGAGCCCACAAAACATACATCACAAATCCATAGGCGTTCTCAAGCTTAGGCACGATCTCGCGCCCGTCGGCGCCTTTTGCCCTTGAGATCGTGCGCGTCGCCAGGACCGAAGCGATCGCGAGCCGGAGGGCATCGTACGCAAGGTGCCTGCCGGGGCAAGTGCGCCTTCCGAAGCCGAACGTCGCGACGTCTGGATCTCGCACGCCCGGGTTGAGCTCGATCCCGCCTGCGCTGCCCGTACGCAGGAAGCATTCGGGGTTGAAGATCTCGGGGTTGGGATACACATCCGGGTCGTGCAGAATTGCCCTGTGCGCGCGTCAGCGTAGAGGCCAGGACGGTCGATACGCCACCTACCAGGTGTTAGCGAGCACGAATGTGCCCTTCGGGATATGATACCCGTTGTATACGTCATCTGTGGTCGAGACGTGCGCGAGATCTGTTCGGCCGTGTCAGCGGCGATGGGAAGCGTGGTCAAACAGGCTTTGTTACGCACTCAGAGGGATGACAGGGTTCCATCCCATCACTTCTTTGAGCAGAGCATGGACGTAGGGCAGTGCGTGGAAGTCTGAGAAGTCGGGCAGTCGTCCGTAGCAGACGAGGTCAATTGTTTGTTGCGCTTTCGCTTGAACTTCGGGATAGAGCACTATGACGATGAAGAAAGACTGAAACGTAGAGACGATCTATCTGGAATTGTTAGCCGGGTCTGTCCTGTAAAGTCGTTTCCCCGACTCACCGTATCCGTTCCAGCTAGAGCACGCCTGTCGTAAAATACCATAATAAGATAGCATCGAGATAGCATATACCACCATATAGCGTCCCCAAAGACGCGCGCACAACCTCTTCCATGTACTTCGGATCCGCGGCATTCGGCACAGTGTCCTCAAGTAAGTTCTTTGCCGCACAGCTATCCGGAAGCCGGCCGGGTACCTGGTAATGCCTATGGAGAGGACCAAAGTGACACCACTGGGAGACGCACCAGAAGTTCTTTTGCCAGATCAAAAGGGACATGCAGCATCCTATCCGCGTACCCTCGCCAGATTATTGCTCGCCGCTGGAAGCCTGCGCCAGGGAACCGTGCGGGAACGTATTTGACTGAGAGGTTGAGTTAGGCTATAGACATGGAAGCATTCCAGCACTCACGAGCAGGAATAACATCTACCAGGAACTGCCCCAGGATTCATGGCTGCTACCGATGGTCAACCATTGCGCTTTTTTGAAAAACGATCGCTCTCGATAGTGAGGGGGTATATCCATGTGGAGAGCGCTCCGGAGGCAAATGACGAGAGTGGACAAGCAGGTCACTATCAAGCCCCATGTACCACGGTAGGTCAGATCTGGGCGCCAGGAACTTGGTTCTAGAGCCGAGATATTTAAAGCCGAGAGTGTGGACATTGACTCGCAGAGCTGAAGGATGAGCTCGGTTGCAGTGTAATGCGGAGAGGGTGATTCGGACGTGCGCACGGTCCCATGGCACTTGGGCTTGAGTCCTCAATAGGCTCCAATTAATGCGTTGCCACCAAGTGTCCTCAGATACGACACCCGCCAAATTTAAGGTTCCGCTTTCATTTAATGCCCACGCACAGCCAAACAGCGCAAGGGCGACATGCCTCGTGAGCACTGGCCAGAGCGGGCACATCGGCACATTGAGCGGTCAAATATAATGCATTATAATGCACCGTCGGGCATTTATAATGCGTTATAATGCGATTTTTAGTGATTTTTGAGTTTATAATGCAAGATAACGGACCAGATCGCATTATATTGCATTTTAATGCAATATAATCTCCGTCCCTTTTTGCCGAT
>NW_006767632.1:127159-132376 GCF_000300595.1 Phanerochaete carnosa HHB-10118-sp | reverse complement strand
AGACGGAACAAACAGTTATATAGGGACAGGGAGAGTCTGGTTGATGGTAAGCGTCGCTATTTTTTGCCTGTATTTGGCTGCCCGACACAACAAACGCCGTTCCCGACAGCCAGAGTGGGGCGTGACGCCGCGGCGTTGTTCAGAGATCGACGGCACCCAACACAAGCTTCTCGTGCTCCACCGACCGGGGGCGTATCTCGCACCGAAACGGTTTTGGCAACCTGTCCACCGCAGTCAGCCGTCCCACTCTGATAAGAAGAGCCTGTGGCAACAGCGAAAAAGAGTGTGATACGCACTGCATAAACCCGTAATGATACTCTCCCGGCGGCACAATCTCGCGCCCGGCTTCGTCCTTCGCTTTCACAATGTCGAACGCGGCCACCACCGACGCGATGGTGATCCACAGCATCTCGTGTGCGAGGTACTGCCCCGCGCAGATGCGCCGACCGAAGCCGTAGGCAGCGTCGGGGTCCGGCTCGGGAGTGGGATTCGTGTCGCTGCGCAGGAAGCGGGAGGGGCAGAAGGACTCAGGGTCGGCGTAGACGGCTGGGTCGTGTAATATCGCCCTGCAGCGTTCGCAAAGTAAGCGGATGGGACAAGAGCAAGGAGCAGAAGGCGTACCAGATGTTTGCGACGACGAGCGAGCCTTTCGGGATGCAGTAGCCCCTGTAGACGTCGTCTTGCGCAGAGGCGTGCACGATGTCTGTGAGGCCGTCAGTGAACAGCTGTCGTCATGCGGTCGTGTGGAGTCACTGACTGAGAGGCACGGCAGGGTTCCACCGCAGGATCTCCTTGACAATGGCGTGCACGTATGGCAGGGCGTCGTAGTCCGAGAAGTCGGGCAAGCGTCCACGACAAACACTGTCGATCTCGCGCTGAGCCTCCTTCTGCACGTCAGGGTAGAGTGTCATGGCGAGGAAGAACGACTGGAGAACGGACACGGTCTGCACGAGGAACGGGTAAGCATTTTCAACGGTTGTCAGATGAAGAGTCGCTTGCCGTGTCGGTACCAGCTGTGAATGTGTTCAGCGCCGGGATTGCTTGTTCTGAGAATGAGTATACCTACCTGAATATGCTCCTGCCAGGGCCGAACGGACGACGTACTCCATATATGTGGGATCGGCGGAGGAGGGGATGACATCAGCCAGGAAGGATTTCGCCGCACAGTCGTCGGGCAACTCGCTGGCATCCTACGTGCGGGTTTACTCAGGGAAGTACATCACAGAATATCTGGCAGAAGGGAACGCACTTGCAGGTTCTTCGCCAGCGTAAAGGGTACGTGGAGCAGCTTGTGGACAGACTTACGCCACACCTTTGCTTTTCGCTGGAACTCTGCGCCGGGGAACCATGCTGGGATGTATTTCACTGTGAGCGATGTCGTTCCGTTAGCAATTCCTTTTGCGAGGCTAGAACATTTTGTCTCACTTATGGGAAGGATATCGACGAGGAACTGGCCAGGACTCATCGCGGCAACCGCTGCTTCGACTCCGTGTTCCACAGTCGCAATCAAGGGATCGTCATGATTCTTCGTCTTAACTCCGTAAGCACTGTATATCAAAACTTGGCCGAGTACACTTCACAGGACTCAGCACGGCACCAATGCATAGTTCACTTTAAGCTCACTATCGAGTGTGCCGGAAGAAGTCTTCTGGAGATGCGAGCAAGTTATGTAAGAACGTGTGAGCCGCCTGCGTCTCGGTCCGCCGGTAGCGCTTGATGGCCTGCGGATGATATTCGCGCTGATAGACCTTCCGCTGTTCACGCCAGTACTTTCCTGGCTGCGCAAAGGCGACCGCCCAGTCAAAGCCACAGCTAATACAGAACAATCAGGAGTCAAGGCCGAGCGCGTGCAGAACGGCGAGCCGTGCATACAGGTCTCGCATCATCGTCAACCCGTGGGTCGGCCGGTTGGAGTATATCAGCGAACGCTTATCGAGTAGGTCCGCGGACGCCTCGAGCGTGTTTGTCACGACGATATTCGTGCCCAGCACGTTGATGCGGACGATGTCCGAGCCTACAGAGAGTCAGTGGACGAATTCCAAAGGATGTCAAGCACACACTGTACTCTTCGCTCCACCGTCGGTACTCCTTGTAGGAAGGCTCATCGGGGACCTTCAGATTTCCGATGATAGGCCAACCACTTGGTCCTGGGGGCTGAGGCGGGAGACGTTGTCTAGTAGTGTAAACATAGAGCGCGAACGCCGAGACGAAGGCTGCGATGTAGAACACGATGGTCAAGGATTCGGTGACCATCTAACCGGGCTGAGGAAGACAGACTTTGTCCCGGTGTACATCTATCAAGCATCGAGAACAGTATATATCACTGCTCGCAATATCAGCTAAAGGGCCCGAAGATCTTTGAGAACACATGCACCCTGCTCACATCGGACACCTGAACCATGTCCGAGCGCTAGAATCAGACCACCAGAGCTGGAGCTTATCATGTGTACCGTCTTCCCAATAGCATGTATCACATGGAGAGGCTGGTATCAAGGTGACTCTCCTCTGAGCTACTGTACGCGTGGGCTGGAGAAGAGTGTTAGCTAGTAGCCGCGTCTTGGTGGTTAGAGAAAGGGCCTTCAATTAAATTCTGAGCACTCGTTCCGGTACCTAACCCTAACCCATGCAATGACGCATCCCTGCGCGCCAGCCACGGCCGTACCTGCGCTCACGACCATCTACCACGACCATGGCCATGGTGGACACACCTCGTTCTGCACATACATGTCCTGCTCTCAACATACCTTGACCACACTTCATCCTGAACATTTTTAACAACCCACACCGACATGCTCGAGCCACCGAACGATGGACGTCCCCGACACCGACCCGCCGGCGCATCACGCCAACGCGGACGCAACAGCGTTCCAAAACCCTTGGCCGCCCAAGTCGCTGCTCGCTTCACGCCAGGTCTTTGCGCAGCTCCCGCTCGCCCTCGCGAAGCGCATCGAGTGGTACGACATCAAGCACATCCGCGTCGTACGCCCTGACTTTGGGGCGCGCACGCCGGACGAAGGGAGGACCAAGGCGACGTGGCTCGGACATGTGGTGCGTGGTATTCTTGCTTTTTAACACGTGCGTTTGGCCTCTTATTCCAGCTTCCACAGGTCCCAGAGCTCGAGCCCGTCCGGATCCTGTTCGATTCCATCTAGTCCGAGTGCGCCTCGCCGCACCAGGCTGCGGGCCCGCGAAGAAGGCTGCCGCCGCCTTGCGACCTCGACCAGCTTCCGGACTTTCAGTACGTTGTCACAAGCCACAACCAGTGAGCCGGCTGCTTTGTGTGATCTCCTCTGCTTGCGTCTTACGGGACAGCTCTACGTTCGTGCAGCTATGACCACCTAGATTGGCCTACAATGGAGCGCATATGAAAGGTGAAGGGCGAGCATGTCACATTTGTCGCACCTCTCGGACTGGGATTGTGGTTTCGCAGCGGCGGCATACCCGTCGGACACATCGTCGAACTAGACTGGCACGAAAGTGTATAACTGCGCGCTAGCGAGAGGCATCCAACTGCCAAGTTTATATGTGCGCTCGCACAGCATGGCAGTGGTGAGTGCCCTCACTCAGTGTAGTCAATGGCGCAAGTTCTGATGGGCAGCACCAGGCAGAAGCTTACTCGACCAGAGACCGACGCTGTGGGCTAGCTGGGCTGTACATCAAGATATTGGAGATGGGAGGAGGGCAGCTGTATACCACGGGGGGTAAGCTGCTCATTGGAACGAGGCGTCGGGTCTTGGCTAACTAGAATCGCCAGAGACACTGGCTACATGGCGCATGGGGGACCTTGCCCAGCATTTGCTGGTGCGTCTATGGCTCTCGTGATCTCACGAGGCAATACTGACTTTGGTTGCAGAGATTGGAGAGAGGTATGGATCGCTTGATGTGGCGATGATGCCCATCTGGCGTGGCGGCTCGCTTTCGTTCATAGCTACGATGGGTCTCCGGGTGCGTGGCTGTCTCCTCCCTTCCCTCTCGTTCTTCTGCCCTTACACCTTCTCGCTTCGTAGCTGGTCTCGACCGAGCTCATAGACGGCCTGCACGAGGAGGGCGGATTTGGTGTCATCGACGTCGGAGAACTTGCTGTTGTCGCTGTGGAGTGAGCTGGCGTGTCGGGGTTCTCTGGTGTGCTTGGATCTGCCTTGGGCCGCTCTGGAGCACTGTTGCCTATGGACTAGGTTAGCCTCTCGGAACTCGCGCTGGGATGCATCATATTGAGACCGCGGCGGTGGCACGGAACGTCGTGGCGCGGCACCTGCCGAGGCTCGCGCCCATCCCTGGACGACGTTGAGAGTAGGAGCTGAAATTCGCTGGTGTCTTTCTTTGCCCCACATCCCATTGTCCTCAAATGTACACATGACTTGCTTTCAAATGTCACAGGGGCGAGACAGTTCGTTTGATGGCAGTACTGCATGGAGCATAGAGCGTGACATTCAGCAGTTGCACTCGTTCGACAACGTCGCATTAGCAGGCCTCTTAGTCGCTCACTCTTCGTCTCTGGCAGCCCGCATAATGAGCGTCTCGTATTCCTCCGTGCGCGAGCGTATCATGCACTGGAACGGCTTCGGGCAGCTAGACAGCGCGCAGAGTCAGCTTCTCCTCCCGCATTCTCACCAAAAGACAACGGCTCACTTTGTGAAGCCCCAGTCGTACTCCCCGCCCGGGTCAATGGGCACCCCGCGCTCGTCCTTTGCGCGCTCGATACGGAATGCGCAGAGGAAGCTCGCAAGAGTGAGCCATATGGACTGGTACGCCATGAATCTCCCAGGGCAGATGCGGCGCCCGAAGCCGAAGGCGGCGTGCAATAGATCTGGCACATTGGGGTCTAGCGCGAGCTCGCCATCGGGGGTGCGGCACAGCAAGCGCTCCGGGTTGAAGGTCGAGGGGTCAGGGTATGCCGTGGGGTCGTGCAAAATCGCGCTGAGAGCTCTCTGAGAAAGAGTGGCACCTGATTCTGGAGGGGGTTACGCACTGGATATTCGCAACGACGATGGAACCTTCCGGGATAAGGTATTCTTCGTAGATGTCGTCAGTGGTGCACCTGTGCGGAAGATCTTCGACTCCTTCGTGAGTTGCATTTCATGGAGAGCAGGCGAGTACACACTCAAGGAAACTACTGGATTCCACCGCAGGCTTTCACGTACGAGTGCGTGTACGTATGGCAGAGCATCGTAGTCCGAGTAGTCTGGGAGCCGACCTTGGCAGACCTCATCGATGTAT
>NW_006767632.1:118210-126205 GCF_000300595.1 Phanerochaete carnosa HHB-10118-sp | reverse complement strand
GTATGGGCACCTACAGCTCGGAGACCATCGTGATGCCCGACGTGGGTCTGCCGCCAGTGTGACCGTAAGTGCGGAAAGACATTATAAAGGACGCGAAGTATACCTGTCGGATAGATGCTCGATCGCTTATCCAGCAGATCTGTGCACGACTGGAGGCTGTTTAGCACGACGAGATTCATGCCTGCCATGTTAAGGTGGACGACGTCGGAGCCTGCAGGATGGTTAAGTCAGTCGCGTTGTTCAAGCTACCAAATCACCCGATCCGCGCACCGTACTGCTGACCCCAGTCACGATAAACTTTCCAGCTTGGCTCCTCGGGGCCCTTGACATGTCCAATGATCGGATACCCTGGCGGGCCTGGCGGGTACGGATACTGTGCCTGCTTTGTCAAGCGGGTGTACAGCTTGTAAAGGATAACCACCGCTGCTGCAAACAGCAGGACGTCCACAGAGTGCAGAACTCGCAGGCTCATCGTCGCCTCTATCGGATATGTCAAGACTTGGAAAAAAGATATAGAGGTGACATTTGCAAGTGGGTCAGGCCGTTATATGGGCTCATTCCTGCTCCCTGTGGGTTCATTCCCTCTTCACTCGTCAGAACCTGATTGCAGGAGCAGGGCGGCTTCCCGGGTCAATTTCGCCGCGATAAAGCGCCACAAAATGTCCCAGATGCATGTAAGCTCCGCTGACAATGCTTCAGAAAAAATTACATGCTGCGTATCGGAGGTCACCTGGACAAGAATATCATAATCAACCGGCCCACGGCTGGTCCCCGTGTGCCTCGGCACATATAGTCATGAGAAACTATGCAAAGGCTGTGAGTATGCACATGCATGGAAGTGATTCCAACCTTATAGTACGCTTATCAGGTTGGTCATTTGCGCGGGAACCAGTTGCATCACGCTTTGCTGCAATGCGTAACAGGCGCGACTTTTGAATTGTAGAAGAGCAATATGGCAGAAGGACATGCTGTGCAGGTACGCCAGGCACAAGAGTACACTGTGTCGCGACAATGGGCCGCTGCATTAGACCTGGAGAGATGCACGGTGCCTTGCCACGCTCGCTGACCCTCTCGTAATACGGCGCCCACCAAGCCATTCATATCTCGCCGGTTTTGGCAGTTTCCACGACAAGCGTCTCGTGCTCCTTCGAGCGCGGGCGTATAACACACTTGAAAGGCTTCGGGTGGCTAGATAGCGCAGGCAATACATCATTAAATCTCTCTCTCAGAGTCTCTCCGAAAGAAAGAACGCACACCGTGAAGCCCCAATCATATTCCCCACTCGGCACGATAGGCACCCCACGCTCGTCTTTCGCGTTCTCGATTCGGAACGCAGCGAGAATGCTCGCTATCGTGAGCCATGCGGACTGGTATGCCATGAAACGCCCGGGGCAGACTCGCCGACCAAACCCGAAAGCTACGTGGGACGGGTCGGGCACGTTTGGATCCAATGTAAGCTCACCGTCGGGCGTGCAGTGTAGGAAGCGCTCAGGGTTGAATGTCGTTGGATGGTGGTATACTGCGGGGTCGTGGAGGATTGCCCTGATATTTGTCTTGAGGGGTACAGCTTGAAACTAGGAGCGTGATGACGTACTGGATGTTGGCGACTACAATGGAGCCTTCGGGTATGAGGCATTCCCTGTAGATATCGTCGGCAATGCATCTATGCGGTAGATCTTAGACGCCTTGTGAGCCGTATACGTTCATAGAGAATAGATGAGAACGCACTCAGGGCGGCCACCGGGTTCCATCGCAGGCTCTCTCGCACCAGCGCATGCACGTATGGGAGGGAGCTGTAGTCCGAAAAGTCCGGGAGGCGGCCTTGGCAAACTTCATCGATGGTTTCTTGCGCGCGTCGTTGGACATCAGGGTAGAGCACTATGGCAAGGATGCAGGACATGATGATCGACAGCGTCTTCAAAGGCGATAGTTAGCGAGCGAATGCAGAAGTGCAGGGAGCAGGACAAACTGTATCAGAACCAGCTAGATGGCTGTGTCAAGAGCTACCGAGGACGCAGACAAGACAAACAGCGCACCAATATACATTACACCAGCGACCGATTTGGCGACTCGCTCCATGTATCCGGGATCTTCCGCAGTGTCGACCATGTTCTCTATCAAGGACTTCACGACACATTCCGGTATTGCAGCTGGATCCTTGGCCTGGCATGATCTGGTAATGTCACTCATATAGATGTATGGGGAACTAAGCCTCACCATACGTTCCTTTACAGCATCGTATGGTGCGTGGTATACGTGCATCATAGACTTACGCCATGCCTTTGCCTCGCGCTGGAAGCCTGCTCCCGGGAACCACTCCGGTACGTATTTCACTGCGATAGGGTCAACACTTCGTTATCTAGAGAGATAAATGAGGCGTACGGAAAGGAAGAATATCGACGAGGTAAGCGCCGGGGGTTAATGTCTTCCTCATGCAGTCGATAGCGTGCTCTCCTGTCGCCAGATATGGGTCGCCCTTCTCTTGAACATCGATAGCATATGCGACAGACATGATGAGACCGCCCGACATCCTGCAACCGCGCATCAGAGAAATCTCAACTCGGAAAAAGAATGTTCGCACAGGTGGAGGTGGTGTGTCCACTCTGCCGGGTCTGCGCATAGCCGACGCAGGAAGCGGTGTATCTCACGCAACAGAGCGGGGCGATGTCTCTGCATCGCACCCGCGTGCAATTGCGACTGGAATGCTTTGCGACCGTCGCGCCACTCGGGGCCGTACTGCTGCAACCCAAAGCTCCAGCCGAGTCCGCACCTGCGCTGCGTTGTGAGCACAACACTCGAATATGCCGAGTAGCCACTTACAGTTCGCAAAGCATGGTCAGGCCTACTGTTGGCCTGTCACCAGGATGTGAGTGAGTAGTGTACGGGCCACCATGGAAAGGGACATTCAAGGTTTACCTGTCGGAGTAGATGCTCGACCGCTTCTCTAGCAGGTCTGTGCATGCCTGGAGGCTGTTGAGCACGACAAGGTGTGTCCCGACTAGGTTAAGGTGAATAACGTCCGAGCCTGCGAGGCGTTCGTGTCTCAGCCAGCCTCCGCAAATATCAAGCGACTTGGTCAACACACCATATTGATGACTCCAGTCGCGGTAGACCTCCCAACTCGGCTCCTTAGGGATCTTGATGTGCCCAATAAGCGGGTATCCTGGTGGACCCGGTGGGTGTGAGAACGGTGCCCGCTTTGTCAGGCGGGTGGACAGCTTGTAGAGAATGATCAGTGTCGAAGCGCATAGCAAAATGTCCAGATAATTGAGCATTTGTAGATTCATTGCTTCTATCTGACGTGCCAGAACTGGGAAAAGGTACGTGAAAGTAAGATTGTGGATGAATTGAGCTGTTTTATAGACCTGCCTCTAGATCCCTGCGAGCTTCTTTCCTTCCTATTTGCCGGAATTTGGTATAAAGAAGCACCGTCATCTTTGGAAAAGTGATGCCATAGATCGCGTAATTGTACAGTGCCGCAGAGCGGCCGTGGTCCTATGTAAGGCGTTCTGCGAATACGCCTGCACTCGTGGAGATACGGCAGGTACGGCACTGTAGAACGTTAAATCAGAGTGCAAAGTCGAGGTCAGCCGAGCCTGGGCCTGAAGCTCATGGCCATCTGGTTCACGGCTCAACAAAGCGGCCCCACACACATAACCATGAGAAACCTCGATGTCTGTGCGAAAGTCTTTGAGTGAACATGTGTAGAAGGAGGCGGCTCGAAACCTTATAATACGCCTATCAGGAGGAACACCGCTGTAACTGCTAACACGAGACTGGAAAGTCACCACATTTTCCCATGAAGGCCGATAGACGGAACCTATTCGGAAGTGTAGGAGAGCAGAACACTGGCTTCAGCCTCATGCTGAGATAGTTGACAAACGGGCTACCTGCCATAGAACTGCTAGCTACAAGCGTTTTCAGAGACAAGATTGACTGCATATAGGTTGGATAGTCTCACCTACGTTTGCCACTGCCAGAACGAGCAGACGACGTGTTTGCACGAGAATGCGTGGTCATCAAGCAACCCGGTGGTGTTCTGCTCGGATAGGGGCGCCCACAGTAAAAGATGCATCAGCAAACTCTCGCCAGCACAACTAGCCAAAGCCGTAGTCAGCTTCATATAATCAGAGCCATAGTTGCGCGTAGGGCGAGCCGTTCACGTGTAAAAATCTCGCAGCGCCGTTGCTCTGTAGCTTGGGCGGTCTTCGAGTACTTTTGTCATGACGACATTCGTGTCCAGCACATGTTGGGGCTGAGATATCTGTGCGGGAAGGGGAGATGGGACGACAGGAAACGCAGCAGCACTTCAGAACGCAACATGACTATGACAAGACACGAACAAGCAGTTGTATGGCAACGGACGGGAGAGGAATCTGGGTAATGGTCAGCATCGCTATTGTTTGCACATATTTGTCTGCCCGACGCAGTAAGCGCCGTTCCCGACAGCCAAAGTCGGGCGTGACGCATTGTTCAGAGATGGCGGGCATGCACCATATTTCTCGTTCCACAGCCGGCACACTTTTTATGCAATGTTGTCGGTAACCATTAGGCTTCCGGTGATAAGCTAGCCTCTAGGGCGGCGATATACTCTCCGGCTCACACGACATCTCCCAAATATCGCCTCCGGAGACCCTCACTCTTCGCTGGCCTTAGCAGCCCGCACGACGAGCAGCTCGTGTTCTTTCGAGCGCGGGCGTATCGCGCACTTGAACGGCTTTGGGTGGCTTTGGCAGCGACACACGCAGCGTCAGCATTCTCTCTCGCTTTAGGCTATCTGAGAAAAAGGTACTTACTTTGAGAAACCCCAGTCGTACTCTCCGCTCGGGACAATCGGCTCCCCGCTCTCGTCCTTTGCGCACTCAATGCGGAACGCAGCCAAAAGATTCGCGAGCGCGAGCCATATGGACTGGTACGCCATGAGACGTCCTGGACAGATTCGTCGTCCGAAGCCAAAGGCGGCTTGTGCCGGGTCTAACACGTTGGGGTCTAGCTCGAGCTCGTCGTCGAGCGTGCGGCGCAAGAAGCGCTCTGGGTTGAAAATTGATGGATCAGGGTAAACTGTAGGATCGTGCAAGATGGCCCTACAAGCTGTTTGAGAGGAGATGCCCAAGGGCACTAAGAGGACTGCGTACCGAATGTTGGCGACAACAATAGAACCCTCGGGAATAAGGTATTCTTTGTAGATGTCGTCGGTGGTGCATCTGTGTGGAAGATCTTTGATATTTCATGAGCTTTATGTCGCGATGGACAGTAAAAGGGACGTACTCAAGGCAACCACCGGGTTCCACCGCAGGCCTTCTCGCACGAACGCATGTACATACGGCAGGGCATCGTAGTCTGAGTAGTCAGGAAGCCGACCCTGGCAAACCCTGTCGATAGACTCTTGTGCGCGACGCTGAACATCGGGGTGGAGCACCATTGCAAGGATGCAGGACATAATAATCGAGAGCGTCTGAAGTCCAAAACTATAAGCGGATGAATGCAGATATATGCGCAAGAAGAACAGACTGTGTCGGAGCCGGCTAGACCACGTCACGTCAAAGTTTGATGACAACGCAGCCTGAGAAAGGGCATACCAAGGTACATCGAGCCGACTGCTGATTTGGCAACTCGTTCCATGTAGGCAGGGTCCTTCGCAGTATCGACCATCTTCTCCATCAAGGACTTCGTGACGCAGTCGGGCGTCGCCGCTGGATCTCTTGCCTGATCATATAATATATCTCTACGATTCAGGCAGGCGAAAGGCACAGAAAGCTCACCATGCGCTCCTTTACGACGTCGTACGGTGCATGCAATACTTGCAGCATGGACTTTCGCCACGCTTTCGCTTCCCGCTGAAACCCTGCGCCTGGAAGCCACTCTGGCATGTATTTTACTGAGGCCATGTTAGTGCGACGGGGAGATGCTGGAAAGGTGGGGGCGGGACATACAAAATGGAAGGATATCAACGAGGTAGGCACCAGGAACCAAGGTCTTTTTCACACACTCGGCGGCATGCTCTTCCGCTGCCAGGAGTGGGTCGTTTTTCTCCTGGACGTCAATCGCATATCCGATAGACATTATCAAACCTCCTGCCATCCTGCACCAGTGCGTTAGACTCGACGTCCCGACCCGAGAAAAATTGTATACGTACAAATTGAGAAGATGTGCCCACTCTGCGGGGTTTGCGCACAGCCGGCGCAGGAAGCGGTATATCTCGCGCGAGAGCGCCGGGCGGTACTTCTGCACTACACCCGCGTGGAACTGCGTTTGGAACGCCTTGCGGCCGTCGCGCCATTCGGGACCATAGCACTGCAGTCCGAAGCTCCAGCTAAGCCCGCATCTGTAATACATGATCAGCTCCAAAATACAACGGGGTGCATGGAAACTTGCAGCTCAGAAAGCATGGTGATGCCCGACGTAGGCCTGCCACCGACTTGTAGGTCAGTAGTGTATAACGATGATAAGGAAGGAGGCGAATGTGACTTGCCTGTCGGAGTAGATGTTTGACCGTTTCTCCAGCAAGTCCGTACACGACTGCAAGCTGTTCAAGACAATGAGGTGCGTGCCCACTAAGTTGAGATGTATGACATCCGAGCCTACAGAGCGCATATGTCAGCCGTCCTCTTCCTAGCTACCAAGCAATTCGTTCGGCGCACCATACTGTTGGCTCCAGTCGCGATAGACCGACCAGCCTGGCTCTTCGGGAGTCTTGACATGGCCGATGAGTGGGTATCCGGGCGGGCCGGGTGGGTACGGGAGGTGCACTGACTTCACTAGGCGGGTGTACAGCTTGTAGAGGATCACCAGCGCTGAAGCACCTAGCAGGATGTCCACTGAGTGCAGGAACTGCCGGCTCATCGTCTTTATCCGACGTGTCAGAGCTGGGGAAAGGGATACAAAAGCGACATCTGTGTGCGAACAAAGCCACTATGATATCAGCCCACCTCTGGCCTCCACGAGCTGCTGGAATCTTTTCCCACCCTTGTTAAGACCTGATCGCACTAGTGGAGTAGGGTGGCCTTCCAGGTCAATGTCACAGCATCTAGATGCAACGCAGTCCTGCAAAGCTGCCCATAGATGTACACCGTGACTCCGCTGACAGCATTCCAGAAAGGATAGTCAGACGGCGGGCACGGCATCCAATAAGAATGTTAAAATAGTATGAAGTCAGAGTCAGCTGGATCAGAAAGTCATTACAGGCTGGCCCGTGACTGCCTCGGACCATATAGTCATGAGAAATTGTTGTCCCTACGCGAAAACCGTGAGTACACACACGTGGAGAGGTAGGACCCATGACAATTGGTGGGAGGGCCTGAGGACAATCCGTACCCAAAACGGCCATCGGGACCCCTCACGCGGAGGGAAAATCCGTACCCAAACCCGGCCGGTAGGCCGGGAGCTCTGAGGAATCGTCCATACCGGCCAACGAAAACTGACTAATGTCTGAGGGCAATCCATACCCGGTAGTCTGGACAAGTGTCGGTGTCCTTCCGGGTTAATTACCCAGCTTTAGATCCAATACTACCTGACTTGAGTGGATTTGTCACAATCTTGTGCACATCGTGGCGCTGCCGAGCTTCTCCATCAGCCTCTGTAGTGTACGCCTTAAATTGGGACCTGAGAATGATAGAGACAAAGACCGAGAGCATGAAGAAGATATTTTGAAGGCCAACGACAATTAATGCATCTGTACATGGCCTCTGAAGTATGACCCAGCTGTATTAACAAGTCAACCTGCCAACCACCGGCAGGCGGCGGCGGTGGTGCGCAGGCCCAGTCTGCTTCCGCTGTTGGTGCAACAAACCCCTGGCCGCACCTCTTGAAGCTGCTCGATGTCACGCGAAGCATGGAGAGAAGCGGCGGGCGGCGGTAGCGGCGGCAGCTGCAATGACGACAGAAGAGGCCGAGGACAATGGTACTCCTGTAATATATATTTGTGTATTACACATGAGTATACTATGCACGAAGGAATAACAGGCATAGTATGGGCGAGGAAACTGATAGGCCTGA
>NW_006767632.1:106063-114963 GCF_000300595.1 Phanerochaete carnosa HHB-10118-sp | reverse complement strand
GACTTGAACGGATGCCACTGTGGGCGCGCGACTTGCATGAGGTCGACAAGCCTGTGCACACGTGGTATGCGCAAACAGCCGTAGTAGCACTCTCACTTCGCTGGGACTCACGCAGTCAATCCCTCGTCCAGCCGCTACCCTCTGCACCCCGTACTCACCCCTCCGTGACCACACGCGCCCCGCAGCCGCCGTGCGTTTGTTCCCCCTCTCGCCGCCCAAGCGCTCATGTTCGTGGCATTGATCTTGCTGTCCTGGTCCTGGAGGCGCTGTATTTACCGCAGGGTGTTGGGAGATGTGATGGCCATTCAGGAATTCGGGCTTATCCGTGTGCGGATCAAATCGCCCAGCCCGCGCAGGTCCTAACCCAATCGGCTCCCAAGCTTGCCAAATTTATGCGGATTTACCAGTGATGCCGGTTCGCCATCCATCAACATAATACATATACAGTGCGACTGATTTAAATACGAGCAAGAATGCCAAAGAGCATGAAGTCAGAGTCAGCTGGATCAGAAAGCCATTACAGGCCGGCTCGTGACTGATATTCGAGTGCCTCGGACCATATAGTCATGAGAAATTGTAGTCCCTACACGAAAACCGTAAATACACACGCGTGGAGAGGTGGACCGAAACCTTAAAGTACGCGTACTAGGAATAACATCGCCGCTTTACCACAAATGTCAGCAGACGTGACGTTTGAATTATGGGACGACATGACAGAGCAGCGTGCTGTGCAGATGTAAGGGGCATCATAGCTTATACAGAGGCACAGGCGCGCGATGCGGTACCCGTTTTCTATGATAGCGCTAAGTACGAGCTTCTCGTGCTCCGTGGATTGAGAACGCACCACACATGGGGAATGCCTCGGCAGTTTGCTCACGACAACCAGTTACCCCACCTCAGCTTACCCGGTGGTAGTACCTAATAGCGCCTGGTCTCTGGGCCGACATAACTTGGCTTTGAGTAACTTGTTCGGATAGTACAATAAGATAGAAGATAACTCGGACTCGTATGTCTTCATTGTTGCGTGGTTGTAACGCCTTCTCAGGAGAAAGGTCACATGATACTGATTACGTAATGGCGTTCGTTCCTGGCAGCTGCTACCACCACGGGCACGGGAACTTTCAGCACATGCCCCAGACGTATATTTGCATGTAAGAATCTCAAGCTCTACTCATTTATCCCGACACTTCTCGACCTTATGAATGTCAGAACTGGGCGATTATGTCATTGCCCTGTACGGACTAATGGGGATATCATCACATGATCCCTCTATTATCTTGTAGTAATACGATATCTGATTACTCATGCTTAGTATACATGCTTACGCTCACAGTACCATAGGTCTTATAGCGGTATCAGAGGTCCTGACTCACATGTATATATACTGGCCCTGTAGCACAGAATAAAGCGAGAGTTCAGTCACACTTTAACAGGTTATGAGCCCCGGCCTCACGGCCACTCTACCCCCACTTTACTAGTCTCATTGCTGAAGAAGACCCCTCGGGAAACCTCGATCCCCTTCACCCAGTTTAAAACAAGTTTATCCACGCAGTTTACGAGTAAGTCTCGTTGCGTGCTAGTGGCAGACGGAGCGCTCATCACGTTCATTCCTGCGTTAAACTAGTGCCAAAGGATTTGCCTGCTCGTCCCCCTCACTCCGTTTTCCAGCGGTACAAACACTCCGCCGGCTACGCGCCCGCCTCTGGCAACGCCAACGACTCCGTCAAGACCGTCCCGTACGGTAAACGCCGCGGCAAAGAACTACGCCCGCCGACTGCAGCGCTCACTCTCCCGTTCCCTCCGAACTCACACGAGGATAGGCGCCTACGTCGCGAACAGTTCCACGAGCGCTACGCGACCGACAAGGCTGACTTCGAGCAGCGTCTAGCTGCACACAAAATTCAACAGGCACGCGAACGGATCCTCGCCGGTCCATCAAAGCCGACACTCGAGCAGCGTCTCGCTGCCATCCCACCGGCGACACATACGCCGATCGCCCCGAAGCCGATGCTAATCGACTTCAACAAGCACACTCCCGCCGACCTCGTCTGCATCTTCACACCGAAGTTCGACGGCACGCTCAAACGCCTCGACGTCTTCGAGACCTTCGAGCTCGACGACCTTAACTCCGACTGAGTCTGCAATCTCCGCCGACTCATCAAGCAGCTCACGCGCATCAAGCACTGCCTAGTGGATGTCTGCAACGTCGTCAAATACGAGGAGTGACGCAAGTGGGAATTAGGGTGTAGAGAAATAGGGGATATCTCGTTCAAAGGGCTACACAAGAACAAAGCCCGGATTGTACGAGCGCTCAGCGCAGTTTACGTGAACGGATATTTTGACGTGGTTAAGTTTTACGAGAACAAGTAAATACTTTGTATACAACGCTATTGTAACAATCAGAAACAAGTTCTACTCGGAAACCTGACAAACTGTGTGTTTATCCTAAGCGACAACAAGAGTCGTAGTTTAACTGGTTCCTTCGCCCAATCCCAACTCTATCCACCTCTCGGCTAAATCGGCTTAGCTGGGATAAGTGGTTCGCTCAATAGCGTTCACAATCAATACCTCTCAGGAGACAAATACGGTACCTGAAACTGTAGAGACAAAACAGGAAACCGTTGCAGAATTCAGACAGCGACTGAATATCATAGACGACGTAGAAACTCCGTGGGAATCATTAACAACACACGAACAATACGTCAAGTTGTTGTTAACCCCGCAGTACTTCAATTACGTTCAACAACCTCTGAAAGCGTCAGCAGTGTTAATCAACCCTGACGAAGACATCATCAACATCTTCTTCCCCACAACCTCCGATACATATTCGGAGCCATACGCCTGTTACCTAGATCAGGAAGATATTGCTGAAGATCTATACTATAGGCCAATCTATCAGCTATACGATCTCGCATTCTTGGAAGAAGATTGGGAATCACTTTGAGCGACACGAGCCGAATCATACGAGCTCGATCTCAGTGAATTCTTTTACGATGTCGGGTTAACTCCAAAGGAACGTGAAACTCTCTATGCATACACTTGCCTCCTCTTTGTACACGATAACAATGTCATCCTCTTCTGACCCGACCAAGCTCGCTACCTCAACCATCCCGCAATTCGACGGCACCAACTATAAAAAGTGGTCCGACGCGATCCGAGCCTTCCTGCGTTACCAGGGCGTCTGGTACTTGATCCAGAGATACGGCTCCACAGCGACCGTCCCTGTCCCTGGTCTTGCCAGACCAATAGCTGCGACTGGTACACCCACGGCTACAGAAATCACAGCTCAAGCTGCATGGGATGAGAAAAACGACAAGGCACTGGGTATCATCCAGCTCTACATCACGCAGAACCTTCGTCATCTCGTCGATGACAAGTTCTTAGCCCTGGACGCATGGACCGCGATCAAGGCTGGCTACGAGAAACCCGGAGTGGTAGGCGCATTTGTTGCCTTCCAGAAGCTGTTCAATGCGCAGCTTTCTGACAGCTCTGCGCTCGGCCCGCAACTCGATGCGCTCACAAGAGCAGTCTAACCAGGTCAACGCGGCGGGAATAGAGGTCAAACCTCAGCTCCTTGCTCTGCTCATGATCAATGCTCTCCCCAAGTCGTACCAGACCATCGCTGGTACAATTCTCACCACACAGACAGATGTTACGCTGCTCACAGTGGCGCTCATCAAGCCCAAAATTGTCGAGGAAGAACAGCGCCACGTTGCGAACTGCACTCAGATTGCGCGCGTCTCGAAGGCGCCTCTCCTTGACAAGAAATGTGAGAAGTGTGGTCGCAAGAATCACACGACGGAGCAGCACTGGGACACAAAGCCGGCGAATTCTGGCTCGAGTTCTGGTAACGGCAACAACACGCAGCAGCAGGGTGGTGGAAAGCAAAAGAAGGGAAAAGGAAAGGGCAAGGCAAAGGACAATACCGCGACTACCACTCAGACAGTAAACACGCTTAGATTAGTTAGTGTACCACTAGTAGTGAAGATCGAGGAGGAATCAATCTCTGTTTCTCTTTATGCCACGGGTGTCAAGTCTAAGTGGATGGTCGACAGCGGTTGCACAGCACACGTCACACCGTTCAAAACTGACTTTATTCGGTATCATGAATTCTCTAAGCCAGGTCAAGCACATACGGCCGGCAAAGGTCAGACTATCAAAATCAAAGGTCACGGTGAAATCGCTCTGCAACATCGTCTCACAGATGGACAAATTCAGCATATCCGGTTAGAAACCGTATTATACGTACCAGAAGCCGCAGAACGGTTCTTTGCGCCCAGAATGCCACTCAATAACGGTCACCGTATTGAGATGGATGGCAAGAAGTTTAAATTACTCTGCGGGTCAGACCCACAACAGCGGACAGTTTTAATGGAGGGCGAATATGAAAAGTCATCAGGTTTATATTGGCTAGAAGCTGAAGTCCTCACTAGGACCAGCGAGATTAAGCCAGGAACATTAATGTCGGTCAAATCCGACGATCCATATACTTTGTGGCACCGTCGCTTCGGACACGCCGGGAAGAAATCAGTTATTCAGCTACCTGGTAATGTTAAAGGCGTCCCGGATAAGATCTCAGCTCCAACCAGGAATACTCCCTGTGATGGATGCGAATTCGGGAAGTCTCATCGCGATGCATTTCCTGCGTCTGACAGTCGTGCAGATCATCCCCTCGACTTAATTCACATAGATCTTGTTGAATATCCGTCGTTATCACTCGATGGATACAAGTTTGCCCTTACCACCCTTGACGACTACTCCTCGTTTGGTTTAGTCTGGTATCTGAAACGGAAGTCTGATGTCTTCTCTGCCTTCAAGCAATTCGTCACTTGGGCAGAAACACAGGCCGAGCAAAAGTTCAAGGCTATACGTTCGGACCATGGGGGGGAGTTTTTAGGCCGCGAATTCGACGATTTACTAGCAGAACGTGGAATAGAGCGTTAACTATCAGTGGCGTGGACACCACAACAGAACAGCAGAGCAGAACACTGGCAACAGACCATTCAGAATAAGGCAGAAGCTATGCGACATCATGCTGGCATGACGTTTGGGTTCTGGAAGCTAGCATTGGAAACAGCAGTACACATATACAATCGACAACCTCTGCGCCATCATCAATGGAAGCCGCCCATCACAAAATGAAACGGCACTGTTCCAGACGTATCGTACTTTCAAGTATGGGGCTGCAAAGCCTATGTCCACACACATAAGGATGCGAGGGTCAATAAGCTACAGCCAAAAGCTAAAGTCATGATCTTCGTCGGGTACAAAATCGGTACAAAGGGTTACCGATTCTGGGATCCAACTGCCCGAACCATTGTTGTGTCACGCGACGTCACCTTTGATGAGTCTTCCTTCCCCAAGAGAGACGAAAGGCCTCGTGAGCCTGGAATGTCTCAAGATCCACTTCCACCTGTCCTACCCAAACTGCAAAACCCGGACCTTACCAGTCCAGATGACTTCACACCTGATAATTAACCCCCAGACAACGCACATCCACAACCGCGGCAAGACGAACCGCAACAAGAGGATGATGACAAAGTCAATGACGATCCAGCTGATTGTTATGAACAATATCGAAGCCCAACTCCGGAACCATACGAACATCCGGAGATACCATTTGTCCCCGGTCCACCTCCTGGACAACCTCCACTTCAGAGAGAACAATATCGTCCTTGTCAGAGCGGACAAGCCGGTCCATCTCGTCAGGCAGCACCACCTGCTCCTGATATTAGGCAACGATGGAATCTCGAACCACAACCTGTGCCACACCCGGCCAGGCCACAGCACGAGAATGCAGGCCAACGCCGTGTTCCCGATAATAGCTATGGTGACGTCCTGCCCACTGAAGCATGGCGTCAACAGGAACGAGACATCCAACGTGATCAACGAGAAGAACGAGAAGCACGTCAAGAACGTGAAGGTTCTCCAATGGAAGTCAACGATCAACTCCGTCGGAATTTATTCCAATGGATATGTCATGCTCACCAGTCTGACCCCACTACGTATCGCAAGGCAATGTCTCGCCCAGATGTGAAACAGTGGGAGATCGCGATGAAAGAGGAACTCAAGTCTCAGCAGGAGAATTCTACATGGATTCTGGTCAATAGACCAAACAACCGGAGAATTGTAAAATGCAAATGGGTTTATGTGATCAAGCCCGATGGCCGTTACAAAGCACGTCTTGTGGCCAAAGAATTCACACAGATAGAGGGGATAGATTTTCAGGAGACCTTCTCTCCCATCGCACGCTATGAAGCTATACGCTTCTTACTCGCACATGCCACTCTCGAAGATTGGGAAATCAAGGCAATGGATATCAAAACGGCCTTCCTGTATGGTGAGCTCGACGAGGAGATTTATATGGAACAACCAGAAGGCTTTGTGAAGAAAGGACAAGAAAAGATGGTGTGTCGATTAAAGAAGGCAATCTATGCCTTACGCCAAGCCTCACGCACCTGGAACGAGAAGCTACACACTACGCTACTCAAAAATGGATTCAAACGCACGCGCTCAGATGCTGGCATTTATGTTTATCATCACGACAAAGTCGAAGTTTACCTCATAGTTTATGTCGACGACCTTCTACCAATGGGTCCAAGTTTACCCGAGATCCAACGAGTGAAGAAAGTTCTTGCAGAGAAATTCCAAATGCGAGATCTTGGAGCCGCTAGTACATTCCTTGGAATGCGGATCACTTGTGATAGAAACAACAGGTGTCTGGAAATCGACCAACAGTTGTATACCGAAAGAATCCTATCTCGGTTCCAGATGCACAACTCAAAACCTTGCCGCACACCGCTGCCCGAAGGCATACATCTCGAGAAGGCTGCGGAAACATACACCGCTACCGACGCACTCCGCCATCACTATCAGTCCATGATTGGTAGTCTCATTTATTTGATGATTGGTTCACGACCCGACATTGCCTGGGGAGTCACACGACTCTCACAGTACATGCAAAACCCTACGTCACAGCACGTGGAAGCCGCGAAGCATATCTTCCGGTATCTCCGTCATACCACCGAGTATCGTATCCAGTACTCTGGCTCAAATCAGTCCGGTTTGATAGGATATTCAGACGCAGACTGGGGCAAAAATCGGGACAACCGGCGATCAACAACCGGTTTCGTTTTCTTGATGGCTGATGGAGCAGTCACATGGGCATCTCAGATGCAGAAGATGGTGGCAAGATCCTCGACGAAAGCCGAATACATGGCACTCTCGGAGGCATGCTCTGAGTTAGCCTGGCTAACGTCACTCCAAAAAGAGTTAGGTTACTTTCCTACTGCACCACCACCTTTGGTAGCAGACAACCAAGGAGGAATCTTTCTCGCAGTCAATCCCGCTCACGACCGAAGGCTCAAGCACGTCAACATTCAATATCACTTCATACGTGAATACGTAGAAGAAAAACGAGTGGATATAGTCTACGTTAGTACAGACGAAATGATCGCCGACACATTGACGAAACCACTTGGTGCAACGAAATTTGAGTGTTTCCGGTCTATGCTAGGCTTGGTCTTCAGTAGATTAGGCAATAACTAGTCGAGTGGGAGTGTCAGAACTGGGCGATTACGTCATTGCCCTGTACGGACTAATGGGGATATCATCACATGATCCCTCTGTTATCTTGTAGTAATACGATATCTGATTACTCATGCTTAGTATATATGCTTACGCTCACAGTACCATAGGTCTTATAGCAGTATCAGAGGTCCTGACTCACATGTATATATACTGGCCCTGTAGCACAGAATAAAGCGAGAGTTCAGTCACACTTTAACAATGAACTATGACTAATAGTTTAGGGCTACCGCTCGGCTTCGACGCACGCTCAGAATAAGTATCTTCCGCGTCGCACCATTCTCCGTCTTCACCCTCAATTCGCTGCGACCACTATAGCCACCAGTAGCGCTCAGCTATCCCGCCCCCTATATCTCCGTTGCTGAACAGGGGGTCTGCGAGCTGCCAGATCCTAACGATGCTCAGGGCAGTGTCATCTACTTGTTCCCGAGGGTACGTCCCGCCTCGGCTTCCCGCCAGTCTTTAAAACCATCTCAGATAGGAGAGAGCTTCATATAAATAGAGTATATTCATCGAGGACGTGTCGTTGTTCTACGCCGCCCCCGCCGAGTTCAAGCCGTCCTTCGCGAAAGATGACGTCAGCTGCATTCTCGAGCTGGCGAACCGTACCTGGCGTGCCATGGATCATCCGTAGAGCTTCTCCTCATCACCCACCCGAGTCTGCAGGTCGCTTTCTCTCGTATCGGCTTGAATGTGCTTGGAGTCAAGAATGCGACCAGCGACCAGCACTTCGACACCTATGTTGTGCACGATGACAAGTCCCCGCTAAACGATCAGAGCTAATGGGACAACTGTTTCGATAAGACGGGATTCGATCTCAGGTCTATGTGCATGTCAGTTACAGTGCCATCACAGTTGCGAGCACCTGATATGCGTGCTCCATCAGCAAAAAAATTACCCAATGATCTAATCTGGCCAAGCTAGATAAAGGCACCCATGAATATAAGTCAACCCACCCTGAGATTGCCATTGCCATAGTAGATAGAGCACCTGTATGATTTCTAAGGCTTACCAGCCTGGGGACCTTTATCATTCAGTTAAGGTTGGCAATGCATTACCAGGGAGCGCCAGGCTGGGTGGCATTTGCCAGAGAGCTCGCAAGATTTATTCAATAATCGGATTTTTGGGGGCGAGCTCGCACATAAAAAATTAAGATAGCAATTTATATATTCACAAAACTACAATAGGTACAAAACTCGTAGATAAAATACAACGGCATCCAGAGGGCAGCGCTTTCGCAGTGAATGTGAGCGTCAGACAAAAAGCTGTCCCCGGAGCGGCCGTATACTTAGTGCACGATGCGCGTGACTTGG
>NW_006767632.1:97643-100804 GCF_000300595.1 Phanerochaete carnosa HHB-10118-sp | reverse complement strand
GATGAGCATCTCGTGCTCCTTCGATCGCGGGCGAATTGCACACTCGAACGGCTTCGGGTGGCTAGACGGCACATGCCCAACGTCAGCCATCCCTCCAAGCTCTTCTCCGGAAGAGAATGCTTACTTTGTGAAGCCCCAGAAGTACTCGCCGCTCGGCGCGATCGGCACCCCGCGCTCGTCCTTCGCATTCTCGATCCGGAACGCGGCGATGGTGCTCGCGGTCGTGAGCCACGCGGACTGGTACGCCATGAACCGTCCCGGGCAGATGCGGCGGCCGAAGCCAAAGGCGACGTCCGCCGGGTTTGGCATGTCTGGGTCGAGCTCGAGCTCGCCGTCGGGCGTGCGGCGCAGGAAGCGCTCTGGGTTGAAGGCTGTCGGATCGGAGTAGACTGTCGGGTCGTGTAGGATCGACCTGCGAATGTATTAGGGGGGCTAAGTGAGCAAGTGGGAGCGGCGCACCAGATGTTCGCGACGACGATCGAGCCTTTGGGAAGGAAATAGCCTTTGTAAATGTCGTCGTCGGTGCTTTTATGTGGAAGATCTTCGGCTCTTCGATTAGCTGCACTTCGTGATGGAGAGTAAGGGGAGACGCACTCAAGGCGACCACTGGATTGCATCGCAAGCTCTCGCGTAAGAGCGCATGCACGAACGGCAGCTTATCATAATCTGAGTAGTCCGGGAGGCGGCCCTGGCAGACCTCATCGATGGACTCTTGCGCGCGCCTTTGAATGTCGGGATAGAGCACCATGTTGAGGATGCACGACATGATAACCGAGTGCGTCTGCGGTATGATGGTAAGCAAATAAACGTGGAAACCTAGAGAAGGGAACAAACCGTGTCCTCCCCGGCTGTATCATATTATCTCAAAAAAAATAGATATTGTACGTGGAGGGAAGGACATACCGAGATACATCGACCCGACTGCTGACTTAACGACATCCTCCATGTATTCGGGATCTTTCGCTGTGTTGATCATGCGCTCTATCAGGGTCTTTGTGACGCAGTCGGGCGCAGTCGCAGGGTCTTCCACCTAGCATGATTTGTCTGTATCGTTCATGCAGACGAGCGATCCCTGATACTCACCATACGCTGCTTCACGGCATTGTACGGTACATGCAAGACATACATGATAGATTTACGCCACTCCTTTGCTTCGCGTTGAAATCCTGCTCCTGGAACCCATTCTGGTACATGCTTCACTGAGACAGGGTGAGCGCTTCGTGTGGCACAGGAGAGAAGCGGGACGCACAAAAAGGAAGGATATCAACCAGGTATGCACCAGGAATCAAAGTCTTCCTGACAGCCTCTAAAGAATGCTCTGCGTTTGTCAGATACGGGTCGTTCTTGTCCTTGATGTCGATAGCGTATGCAACCGACACGATGAGCCCGCCGGCCATCCTGCGCCAACGCGGTCAGACTCGGCCTCCAGACCAGGACACAAGATGCACGCACAGGTGGAGATGATTGATCCACTCCTTGGGGTCTGTGCACACCCGGCGTAGGAAGCGGTTTACCTCGCGCGTGAGGGTGGGACGGTGTTTATGCACCACGCCCGCGTGGAACACGGACTGGAACGCTTTGCGACCGGCGCGCCATTCGGGGCCGTAGCTCTTCAGTCCAAAGCTCCAGTTGAGTCCGCACCTGCGCCGCACCGTCAGCTCGAGAGACTTTGAGCAGGCTAGTCGGCACTTACAGTTCGGCGATCATCGTGATGCCTGCTGTCGGCCTGCCACGGGCGTGAATGTGAGCGGCAAAGAAAGACGCCAGGCGTAAGGCTCACCTGTCGGAGTAGATGGTTGACCGCTTCTCCAGCAGGTCTCTGCACGACTGAATACTGTTAAGCACGAGGAGGTGATTCCCAGCTAGATTGAGGTGGATGACGTCCGAACCTATGGAACAACTGTGTCAGTCGTGCTCTTCTGTACGCCAAACAGCTTGCTTCGCGTACCATATTGCTGACTCCAGTCACGATAGACCACCCAGCCTGGGTCTTTAGGAGTGCTCAAGTGACCGATGATCGGATACCCCGGTGGGCCTGGCGGGTACGGAAGGCGTGCTTGCTTTATCAGGCGGTTGAGCAGCTGGCAGAGGATAATCAACGCTGAAGTGCCCAGCAGAATGTCCACGGTTCTCAGGAGCTCCGGGCTCATTGTTGCCTTTGTCGAGCGTGTCAACGCTGAGAGAAGGATGCGGATTACAAAAGTGAGGCTCGTGAATCAGCTTTTATATGAGTCCACTTTTCAGGCCCTAATTCTGCCTCCTCCTCGCTTCTCTTCCCGCGGAACCGATCGCCGAAGCAGCGTGATTTTCTAGGTAGTCTGCCTTAGCGCAAAGCGCCTCTGGTTGTCTTGATGGCAGCGTTCCAGAAGGGGCAGCCATGACGGCGGGCGCAGGACATTGGAAAATGTTGAAACAGATGGCAAAGTCGAGGTCTGGGTTGGAAAGCCGTGGTCTGCCGATCATGGTGCTCTCGCACAAGATTATTGTCCCCACGCGAATAAAATAAAATAAAATAAAATAAAGATACTTGGAAGGCTGCAAATAATGTCTCCGCGGAAACAGGATATGTCACATTTTAAAGGCCAATGGGCGGTAGAAGGGGGGGACATGCTGGGAAGAGATGTCAGGCACGGTCAGCGCGGATCCAACGCGAGCCTCTTATGCCGCGGATCAGGGACATCGGCAACCTAGCAACCTCGGCCTTCGTCTCATAACGCAAGGCAAGCCGAAAGAAAAAAAGTAGACGCACTAAAACTCACTAAGAGCATGTGAACCCATGATGGTATGTAACTCGCTCACCAGGTGGGACAGCCATTGAACAGCTTGCAATGCTCGACTGCGACTGTCTCAGAATAAATATGTCAGAAAAAATAATTAATTATCTTGTAGCATCTAGATTACTCGTGAGCTTGAGATCTTGAGAACCTAGGGTCATTATGAGAAGAGAGAAATAGTTCGTGATGTCGCACTCACCATTGCTCCTCTCCTTGCCGAGGCCGCACATGTGATTCACTAACCTGACTGGCATCGCGGACAGGAAAACGAATGCTGGTTGGACATATACTGTTTCTCTGCACTGGAGGCAGGTCGATATTTGGCGAGTGCTCGAATGATGAGTCGAATCTGAATCGCCGATTTCATCTTGGCGAGGTCGCAAACGT
>NW_006767632.1:91311-97468 GCF_000300595.1 Phanerochaete carnosa HHB-10118-sp | reverse complement strand
GGCAAGCCGAAAGAAAAAAGTAGACGCACTAAAACTCACTAAGAGCATGTGAACCCATGATGGTATGTAACTCGCTCACCAGGTGGGACAGCCATTGAACAGCTTGCAATGCTCGACTGCGACTGTCTCAGAATAAATATGTCAGAAAAAATAATTAATTATCTTGTAGCATCTAGATTACTCGTGAGCTTGAGATCTTGAGAACCTAGGGTCATTATGAGAAGAGAGAAATAGTTCGTGATGTCGCACTCACCATTGCTCCTCTCCTTGCCGAGGCCGCACATGTGATTCACTAACCTGACTGGCATCGCGGACAGGAAAACGAATGCTGGTTGGACATATACTGTTTCTCTGCACTGGAGGCAGGTCGATATTTGGCGAGTGCTCGAATCTGAATCGCCGATTTCATCTTGGCGAGGTCGCAAACGCGTGCAACCCCAGTAAACTCGGACGGGCAACATCGACGCTGGGCACTTGGAACAGTGGTAGCGCGCACGCTTCGCATTCTCGACGGCTGCTTGCGTGAGGTCGGGAGTTCAATCCTCCCAGTGTCCACTGGTTTCGTTTTGCTCCTCGCCAGTGACGACATCGCCATGGGCTTGGCGCTTCCGCTTCTGTGCCTTGACCAAGGTTCCGCGCAGTCGAGATAAATAATACCACGACTCGTGTGGAGCTGGCACACATCCCCTTGCCTTTGGATACCCCCGTGCTTCACCTCTCAGAGTCCTGCAGTATGCCTTCTGAACAGGTCTTCCAGCTCGCCACTGCCCACAAGACCGTGAACGGCGCGGTCACAGAGGCCCTCGCCACCGACCCCAAAGCGAGGATCCTCGACATCGCGTACAAGGTCTTCCCTGAGAAGCCAGAAACATCATCACGCTCAAAGAAGCTACGCATACACGACGATTTTACCAAAGAGGAGCTGGACGCTGTCGAGAAATGCGGACAGTTTCCCTACAGGCCGAGTGACCTATTCTTAAAGGCGCGTCACCTCCTATCATCCATTACGCTTTCCAGCTCAACGGTGCTGCCGATGGGCTAGATTTACAGCAACGTCCTTGATACCCTTGAACATGGCCCGCTTAAGAACATGTGCTCTCCGTCCCTCATGGGATCCTCTGGCGTCATACCCATGTCGATCATCTCCTTGTATGTCTTGTGCATGCTATATCCCTTCCTGATGCTTATCCAATGTAGGGTCCCTGATATCATGCGTTACTACAAGGAGCTAATCATCAGCGCGAAACACGAAGTGTTTCTCGCCACGAACTACTGGGAGCCAAGCTGGGGCTCGCATTTGTACGCCTGTTGTGACACTCCCTCTTGCAGCGTATCCTAACACGAAGATAGCATCCATGACGGACTCATCGAGCTCTCAAATCGCTGCCGCGACCTCCCCGCCAACGAACGTCCCGTCGTGAAACTCATCTTCGACCGTGGCAGCCTCAAGCAAGTGGCCAAGAACCACCAACGCGTCGACCCATCCGACTGGGCGGGCCTCGGCCTGCCCGCCAAGGAGGAGCTCGGCGGCATTCACTTGGAGGTCATGAACTACCACCGGCCGATCATGGGCACCTTCCACGCCAAGTACATGGTCATCGACCGGCGCGTCGCGTGCCTGTCGTCGAACAACATCCAGGACCGCGTGAACCTCGAGCTGAACGTGCACCTCGAGGGCGCGATCGTCGAGGCGTTCTACGACATGGCGCTCCTCAGCTGGGCCGAGGTGATGGACCCGCCGCTGCCGTCGCTGCTCAACCCCGCGCTCAGCCAGGAGCGCGCGGGCGCGGGCGACTGCTTCGACGAGGCGCAGCGCATGAAGGAGCAGCTGATCAGGAACAGCGCGGACGCGCTGCCGGGGCACCCTGGTGAGTCCCTACCTCGCAGCGACCCAAACGGCACAGCTCTTAATTGGCCCCGACAGACACGTCGAACACGGACCGGGCGGACGCAAACACGACGGGCCAGCCGTCGCCGTCGCCGTCTCCTTCTCCGTCTCCACAGCCACAGGGCGATGGCGCCGCCGCCGTGGACGGGGAGGAGACCACGCACAATCCCGTCAAGCGCGAGCACGAGAAGAAGGCTGAGAAGAAGCAGGCCAAGGAGCGGCCGAAGCCGATGACGGACTTTACGCTCATCAGGGCCGAGGGCTTCGAGCCGTTCGTCGTGCATGAGCGGCACGACCCGGTGCCCATCGCCATGGTCAACCGCGCGCCGCACGGAAGTGAGCACTCTGTCGCGTACGAGCAGGATAGCCCTGTTGACGAGTTTCTGTTTGGTGGGCAGCGCCGGGACACGCGGACGTCGACGTGCCCCAGAACGTCGCCTGGGAGACCGGCATCCGTCTCGCGCAGAAGAGCGTGTTCATGTGCGTCCGCCCGCTTTCCTCCATGCTCAGCACGTGTTGCTCACCACAAGCGCGCCGCCCACAGCCAAACGCCGGACTTCAACGCGCCCGAGGTCGTCGAGGCCGTGCTGGACGCGTGCCGGCGGGGCATCGTGTGCACGCTGTACGTCTGCCTCGGGTACAACGATCAGGGTGAGATGCTGCCGATGCAGGGCGGGACGAACAGCAAGGTATTCGCCAAGATGTGCGACGTGCTGAGCAAGGAGGGCGAGTCCTCCGGCCAGGACCTCCGCCAGAACCTGCGCGCGTCCTGGTACACGGCCAAGGACCGCGACCGACCGGTCGACGCGAGCAAGAAGGAGCGGAACTGCCACGGTGCGTGCCCGCCCATCTCCCCTTTTTTTGGCCTCAGACCCTGACACTGAAGAGCGCACACAGTCAAGTTCTGCTGCATCGACGAGCAGGTGACGATCCTCGGGAACGGGAACCAGGACGCCCAGAGCTGGTACCACTCGCAGGAGGCGAACGTGATGGTCGACTCGCCCGCGCTCGCGCGCGAGTGGCTCCGGGCGCTGAACCACAACCAGAACTCGGCCACGCTCGGCCCCGTCGGGCGCGACGGCGTGTGGCGCGACGCGGACGGCAACGAGGTCGCGAGCAGTGGCGGCATGGGTGGCCCCCTGAACGTCGCCAAGGGCATGCTCAACGCCGTCGCGCGTGTGCAGGGCAAGGGCGGGTTCTGAGGCTGGACTAACGTGGGTGTATGTCAGGACTGTGCTTGAATTATGTGTAACGTGCTGTATACTCGGTGTGTGTAAAGTTTTTATTCCTGGAGCAATGGAGGGAACGCGGCTTGTGTTTTTGATGACCGCGGAACGGTTGTTGTGTCCCAGGAGCGTGAGGGCGTGCGTCGGACTCTGGATGCGATTGCTGTCGCCGGGCTGCCGTGGCACGAGGTCCAGTGCAGGGAAAGTTGAACGTTTGCTCGAACAAATCTATACATGTGTGTGCCAATAGTGAATGAGGGCTGGACCTCCCTAGGGTATCGATTAACACGGCGCTGGCCAATTTCCGTGAAAAATGTGCACCTATAGAGGTACCGTACAGTAGTTTATACAAGTCGAGCGAGCGACGCGCGCACACGGACTCCTCGAAGCGCTCGTCGTTCCCGCCTAGAGGCCCGCCGCGGCCTCCGTTCCCCTGCTTGCGGCAGCAGGATGAGTCCAACAGCGGACGAACACGGACCTGCTCAGGAGTGTTAGGTACATTGCCGACGCCTTGTCAGCAGTGAGCGTACCTAACTGGGATTCTCCTGACCGCAGATGGTGGCCACACGTCTCGTCGACGTCCCGTCTGACCTCCATCTGCATTAGGTTCATGCTAGCACTTTCTGTCATACCTCGCTTGGTCTGACCTCCATCTGCATTAGGCTTCAAGTCCCTTTTTTGCGCTTTCCTCCCTTCCCTGCCCCGTTTTTGTACTTGTCGTGGCCCATTTTCTCTCAGACATTGCTTCTCCCCTCGTCTCCCTGTTGATCTCGGACACCGCGTTTTCCCTCTGTTTTGGTCCCTCTTTGTGATTTTTGTGATTTGCTTGCTTCTGGTTACCAAACACGCTTATGTACATAACCAGGCGTCGTACATGGAAAGCGTCCCGCTCGCTGCGGAATCGATTCAGGCCGCCGACGTCTCGCGGTGGCGGCCGTTTATGCAGTATTCACATGGCCCTGCTCTTCCCCCAAGCCCTTGACTCGCAGTCGCACCTCGACAGAGGAGCTGATTCGATTGCACATGTGGCCAGCGTCGTCAAAAGGATTCTTTTTTTTTCCTCTCCTCAATTTGAAGTGCTACCTATCTACTAGTGTCCGTGCGCAATAAATATCAGCATCCGTAGTGACGCAGGAGTCCGAGGCTCCGTCAAAAGGATTCACCTCGGCAGATACCGCGCCACAATGTTCCATGTCACCTCATGGTAGCCTCAACATGAAGCATTCCAACATGAATATATGACCTCCAAATGACTGACTTAGTTCATAAAATAACAATGCTCCAGAGCAACACAAGGCAGATTCAAGCACGCCCGAGAGCTCCGACACGCCAGCTCACTCCATAGCGACGACAACAGTTTCTCCGATGTCGATCACACCAAACCCGCCCTCCTCGTGCCAGTCCCCGACGTGCTGCTTCTCCTTCGCCGCTACTAATTCTGCAACAGGCTCCCACGCCTCTCCGTCCGACCCTGCGAATGTCGCGAAGTGCATCCCTATGCTGTGCCGCGACCGAATGTCCTTGTGCAAGCGCACAGCGTGCGCCGGTGACGCGTGCAGGCCGTCTATGAGCTCAGTCGAGACCAGCTACGAGGCGCGCGGAAGTGTAAGGGTGACATACCACGAGGGAGGAGAAGAGGTAGGTACGTACCCGGAGACCCATTGCGGCTATGAACGAAAGTGAGCCGCCACGCCAGATGGGTATCATTGCCATGTCAAACGGTCCGTACCTCTCTCCAATCTCTGCAACCAAAGTCAGCATGGACTCGCGAGATCATAAGAGCCGAGTAGACGTACCAGCGAATGCTGGGCAAGGTCCCCCATGCGTCATGTAGCCGGTGTCTCTGGCGATTCTAGTTAGTCAAGACGCGACGCCCCTTCTAAGAAGCCGCTTACCCCGCGTGATATACAGCTGCTCTCCTCCCATCTCCAATATCTTGATGTACAGCCCAGCTAGCCCACAGCGTCGATCTCTGATCAAATAAGCTTCTACCTGGTGCTGCCCATTAGAATTTGCGCCATTGACTACACTGAGTGAGGGCACTCACCACTGCCATGCTGTGCGGGCGCACATATAAACTTGACAGTTGGGTGCCTCTCGCTAGCGCGCAGTTCTGCACTTTCGTGCCAGTCTAGTTCGGCGATCTGTTCTGCCGGTATGCCGCCGCTGCGAAACCACGATTCCAGTCCGAGAGGTGCGACAAATGTGACATGCGAGCCTTTCATCTTGTATATGCGCTCTATTGTAGGCCAATCTAGGTGGTCATAGCTGCACGAACGCCGAGCTGTGCCGTAAGACGCAAGCAGAGACCACAGGAAGCAGCTGGCTCACTGGTTGTGGCTTGTGACAACGTACTGAAAGTCCGGAAGCTGGTCGAGGTCGCAAGGCGGCGGCAGCCTTCTTCGCGGGCCCGCAGACTGGTGCGGGGATGCACGCTCAGACCAGATGGGATCGAACAGGATCCGGACAGGCTCGAGCTCTGCGACCGGCGGAAGCTGGACTATGAAGCCCTGGTATCCTGTTCTGTAAGCTCACAAATGCGCGCAGGACCACAAACACCACGCACCGCATGCCCGAGCCACGTCGCCTTGATCCTCCCTTCGTCCGGTGTGCGCGTCCCAAAGTCCGGGTGCACGACGCGGATGTGCTTGATGTCGTACCCCTCGATGCGCTTCGCGAGGGCGAGTGGGAACTGCGCAAAGACCTGGCGCGAGGCGAGCAGCGACTTGGGGGGCCATGGGTTTTGGAATGCTGTCGCGTCCGCGTTGGCGTGGTGCGCCGGCGGGTCGGTGTCGGGGACGTCCATCGTTCGGTGGCTCGAGTGCGTCGGTGTGGGCTGGAGAAAATGTTCAGGATGAGGTGTGATCAAGGTGCGCTGAGGAGCAGGGCATGCAGATGCGAAACGAGGTGTGTGCACCACCCATGGTGGTGGTAGATGATCATGAGCGCAGGCGCGGCCATGGCTGGCGCGCAGGGATGCGTCATTGCATGGGTTAGGGTTACGTAGCAGCGCGCTAGTGTTCAGGATTCAATTGAAGTATCT
>NW_006767632.1:86752-91086 GCF_000300595.1 Phanerochaete carnosa HHB-10118-sp | reverse complement strand
TCTCTTACTATCAAGACGCGGCTATTAGCTAACACTCCTCAGCCCACGCGTACAGTAGCTCGGAGAACAGTTACCTTACTACCAGTCAAACAGGCAGGTATTCACCCAGGGAACCCAACTTGACATACAGGATGCGCTGTCCTCAGCGGTCTCTGGAGCCGACAAGACAACATATATACAACATGATATTTCGTATCACGAAAGCGCGCTTTGGGTCACTTGGGCACGAGAGCGCCATAAGATTGTCACGAGGGCCGGGCAGTCATCTGGCTAGTGTCGAGGACAGGATGGGTACGAAACTACTTCTGTGGACGTAATCCCTCCTATCTTGCTCCAAAAGCGGCGCCGTCCAATACATACCACTGGGAAGACGATACACATGATAAGCTCCCGCTCTTATGGTCCGATTCTAGCGCTCGAACATGGTTCCTGTGTCCGATGTTCTTCGGGCCCTTTAGCTGATGTTGTGAACAGTGATATATACTGCTCTCGATGCTTGATAGATGTATACCGGGACAAAACCTGTCATCCTCCTCAGCCCGGTCAGATGGTCGCCGACTCCTTGACCACCGTGTTCTACATCGCAGCCTTCGTCTTGGCGTTCGCGCTCTATGTTTACACTATCAGACGACGTCTCCCGCCTTATCCACCGGGACCACCTGGCTGGCCTATCATTGGAAACCTGAAGGTCCCCGATGAGCCTTCTTACAAGGAGTACCGACGGTGGAGCGAAGAGTACAGTGTGTGCTTTGACATTCTCTGGAATTCGTCCATTGACTCTAGGCAGGCTCAGACATCGTCCACATCAACGTGCTGGGCACGAATATCGTCGTGACAAACACGCTCGAAGCGTCCGCGGACCTGCTCGATAAGCGTTCGCTGACATACTCCAACCGAGCGATCCATGGGGTGACGATGATGCGAGACCTGTATGCACAACTCGCCGTCCTGTGCGCGCTCGGTATTGACTTCTGAATGTTCGGTGCTAGCTGTGGCTTTGACTGGGCGATCTCCTTCGCGCAGCCAGGCAAGTACTGGCGTGAGCAGCGGAAGGTCTTTCAGCGCGAATATCACCCGCAGGCCATTAGGCGCTACCGGCGGACCGAGACGCAGACAGCTCAGACGTTCTTGCATAACTTGCTCGCGTCTCCAGAAGACTTCTTCCGGCACGCTAAATAGTGAGCCCCGGCTGAATCCCACCTTTGCGCCGTACTGAGTCCTGCAAAGTGCACTCGGCCAAGATCTGATATACAGTGCTTACGGGGTCAAGACGAAGAATTATGACGATCCTCTGATTGTAACTGTGGAGCACGGACTCGAAGCAGTAGTTGCCGCGATGAATCCTGGCCAGTTCCTCGTCGACTACTTCCCCATAAGTGAGACAATGTTCTAGTCTCGCAAAAGGACTTGCTAACGGAACGACATCGCCCACAGTGAAATACATCCCAGCATGGTTCCCCGGCGCAGGGTTCCAGCGAAAAGCAAAGGTGTGGCGTAAGTCTGTCCACAAGCTGCTCCATGTGCCATTTACGCTGGCGAAGAACCTGCAAGTGCGTTCCCTTCTGCCAGACATACTGTGATATAATATCCTGAGTACACTCGCATGTAGGATGCCAACGAGCTACCCGACGACTGTGCGGCGAAATCCTTCCTGGCTGATGTCATCCCCTCCTCTACCGATCCCACATATATGGAGTACGTCGTCCGTTCGGCCTTGGCAGCAGCATATTCAGGTGGGTATACTCGTTCTCAAAACCAGTAAATCCGGCGCTGAATACACTCACAGCTGGTATCGACACGGCAAGTAGCTCTTATCTGACAAACGTTGAAAACACTGACCTACTTTCTGTGCAGACCATGTCCGTCCTCCATTCGTTCTTCCTCGCTATGGCACTCTACCCTGATGTGCAGAAGGAAGCCCAGCGTGAGATCGACAGCGTATGCCACGGACGCCTGCCCGACTTCTCGGACTACGACGCCCTGCCATATATGCACGCCATTGTCAAGGAGATCCTGCGGTGGAACCCTGCCGTGCCTCTCAGTCAGTGACTCCACACGACCGCATGACGACAGCTGCTTACTGATGGCCCCGCAGACATCGTGCACGCCTCTGCGCAAGACGACGTCTACAGAGGCTACTACATCCCGAAAGGCTCGCTCGTCGTCGCAAACATCTGGTGCGCCTTCTGCTCCTTGCTCTTGTCCCATCCGCTCACTGTGCGAACGCTGCAGGGCGATATTACACGACCCAGCCGTCTACGCCGACCCTGAGTCCTTCTGCCCCTCCCGCTTCCTGCGCAGCGACACGAATCCCACTCCCGAGCCGGACCCCGACGCAGCCTACGGCTTCGGTCGGCGCATCTGCGCGGGGCGACACCTCGCACACGAGATGCTGTGGATCACCATCGCGTCGGTGGTGGCCGCGTTCGACATTGTGAAAGCGAAGGACGAGGCCGGGCGCGAGATTGTGCCGCCGGGAGAGTATGACTACGGGTTTATACAGTGCGTATGACCTCTTTTTCACTGTTGCCGGGTTCTTCTCGTGAGAGTGGGACGACTGACTGCGATGGACAGGTTGCCAAAACCGTTTCGGTGCGAGATACGCCCCCGGTCGGCGGAGCACGAGAAGCTTGTGCTGGGTGCCGTCGATCAGGACTCGTGAATCCCATTCTCTGAAAAAGCACTGCGTCGCGTGCGCAGTGTATTCTGGTGCGCCGGCGGAGCGAGGTATCTGCGCAACCATGGTAGTGGTACTAGTAGATGAGCGCAAGCTAGCCGTTGCTGTCGTCATGCGAGACTTTTTAGATACCATCCCTGAACCCCTTTTGATAATAATTTCACGTATTTCGTCTGTTCCTGCAGGCTCACTCAACATTTGCCTCCACAAAGGAGATAACCAAGTGCAACAAACCTCGTAGTATTGACGTATATTTTTTCGCGATCTAAATTCTGAGAGATGAGTGCATAGGAGGTGTTGCGGCGAGACAGCTCGGCTGTGGACCAGTGTTGATACTGTAGCGATACGACCAACAGTTCAGGCCCTGTGACCCGTGACACTTGAAACCTGGTCAGTTCAGAGTTCAGAGACCTTTTGTGACCGTGACCTCGATTCAGTGACCCAACCGCGACTAAGGCGGGCGCAGGCCGCGTTGGGCAAGGCCGCCGTCGGGAGTACGTGTGTATTAGGCCGAACTCTTGGGCTTAAGAAGGGTTCTCGCACCTTCGCCCGCGCGAGGACGAAGCGGTATATCCGGATATCTGTGACTGCCGGACTACTGCTCCGATGCGAGCATTACCCCGTGTATATTGCCAAGGAGCACATTCTAACAGTGTATCTCCCTCTAGATATCCTCGTGCAGTGGATGACACATTGGTTGCCCTTGCCAAGGCCGTCCTAGGTGTTGATTGGCCTGATAACACAGACCGTGCACACGAAACTGGCGAGGGGGAGGATATTTCTTGCAATATATGTAGTTCTAGTTGAGTAGTTCATGGGCTAATTGTGTGCTCCGAAGACAACATTGAGCTTGTGCGACGATCAAAATTCGGGAAAAAATGCCGAATATATTTAAAAGCGCCCGAGTCACGCTAATTCGCAACCGGTTCATCGGCTTCTCGTGACCGTGATCACCAGTTCAACCTCGGCCTGTTCAGAGGCCCCGTGGCCGTGACCTGAACTTTTGGTCATATCGCTACAGTAATTTCTGTCACGGTTTGTCACAAGTGATGCCGATCAAGCCCGCGTCTCCCGACGGCTACAGCCGAGCGTCGATCGTGCGTCCGTACATTTTGGGCTGGGAGTGAGGACAAGGTGTGGCAGCTCGAGCGAAACAAGTCAGTACTAACAGAATTAATCGTGCACGAGGCGCATTGCAAGTCTTCTGGGTGCCTGTCTCGACATCGTCGCCGTCCGAAAGTTGGAGGAAGTCAGGCAGGGCAGACGTAATGGGATATTGGCTCTCGGAGGGGACCTGAGCCATGTCAGGCCGTCTCCGGGCACTTGACCACCGACACTCGATGAGGCAGTATGCACGGTCTGCAAATACTGCTCTCTGCGAGCCAACAGGCGCTAGCGCAATGCCGGTCTTGCATGGTCACGGTGAGGCAGATTTCCTGTAACGCTCTAGCAAAGTTGCGCATAGCATGGCAGCTACGGGGCACGAAGCGTATCATGGACATTATTTAAAGTATCTATACAAAGTATAGAAGGCTCGCAAGACTTCATAAATACATTGGCTTAGGAGATCTGGTGGGATCTGGCCATCAATGAGCGCTCTGACGTCCATCTAGTGTATTGCACGGAATGTTCAAAATTCCTCTCGCTCAACCTCTGG
>NW_006767632.1:56977-85536 GCF_000300595.1 Phanerochaete carnosa HHB-10118-sp | reverse complement strand
CTCCGCGTTGCTTCGGCGACGACGACGTAGCGAGTCACTGCGCTTCCGAACGACATAGTATTTTCTCATTGTTGCTCGCCCTGGTCCTTATCGAGTCAACATCCGGTGGTACCGACGGATTGAATCCGCGCTCGCGTGCTTGTACAGCAAACGGTCTTCTCCCCGTGCCACTGGACGTACGCTGACGCCTGCTACATGTTTAAATACTGGCCTCGGTTCGTCCAAATGAGCTCATTCGACTTATCACAATCACAACCACCATGGGTTGCCTAACATCCACGACTTGCACCGCGCTCTGCGTTGGATGCCTCACCTACATTCTGTTGAGAGCTTACCGCATGTTCGCGGGCACTACAGCTGCTCGAGGACTCGCAAAACTCCCTGGACCTCGCGGCTGGCCGCTCGTTGGCTACTTGCGTCCCATCGAGAAACCCGTGTGTGTCACGTACAGACAGTGGAGCGACGACTATAGTAAGTTCCATTATACCTCCCCGCCTTCTCTAGATGCTCATTCCCAAGCAGATTCCGACATACTAGGTACGAATATGCTGGGGACCAACATCGTCATAGCGAACACTCTCAAAGTCGCAACTGAACTCTTGGAGACTCGATCTGCCATCTACTCTGACAGGTGTGCCACCTTCCGCTCCTCCTCATAGACACATTGCTAACCGACTCAGGCCGAACGCAGGTCTTACTATGCTGAGAGAGCTGTAGGTTACTCGGTTGTGCGGCCTATCTATTTTACTAATCGTGCCTAGTATTGGATTCGACTGGAATCTGGGACTGGCACGATATGATTCGTACTGGCGCGACCTAAGGAAGGGGGCGTCTCAAGGATTTCACCCTCAGGCTATCGTGCGCTATCGGCCGACAGAGATCAAAGCGACACTCAAGCTCCTCCGCAACCTCATTGAAATGCCGGAAGACTTCCGAAGGTGCATCAAATAGTGAGCCAATCCGCCGTTTTCTGCATGGTGATCGCGATCTGAACATCGCGAAGCTTTGCAGGGCAGCAAATCTTACCCAACACGTACGGTCTGGAGATCCAGGACAGCAACGACCCGTACATTGCAGCGGCCGAGCGGGCGGTACACATCGCCGTTGCATGTGTGGTGCCGGGCACATTCCTGGTAGATCTCATTCCCATGCGTACGTTACATGGACTCTGCTCGGCCTACCATCATCCTAATAACTGTTAACCTCACAGTGAAATATGTTCCAGAATGGTTCCCTGGTGCTGGATTCAAGAGACAAGGTCGAGAATGGCGGAAAGATGTGGACGTTGCGTTTAATGCGGCGTTTGATGCAATGAAGGTGGGAGTCAGCCCCTGGATCGTCTCGTTTAGCCACAGCTAAAGTAACGGTTTTTAAGGCCCGGGATGATATTCCGTCAGACTGCATGGCAAGGCCGCTCCTAGAGAAGATGCTCGGCCATGAGGACCCTGCGTATGCGGAGAACGTCGTGAAAGCGACACTGGGCTCGATGTATATAGGTAAGCTTGCACAAACATAGCGCGCTCAGTATCTCACTGAATATTCTCCCGCGCAGGTGGAGCAGACACGGTTAGTACTATTTGTGTCCGTTCGTCGGAAATTTTGCTGACAAATGGGAAGACCACATCCACCCTAGAGACGTTCTTCCTCGCTATGACATTGCACCCTGAGGCCTTGCAAGAGGCACAGCGCTCTGTGGACCGGGTATGCGAGGGACGACTGCCCGACTTCTCGGACTACGACGCGCTGCCGTGGATACATGCTATCGTGAGGGAATGCCTACGCTGGCGACCAGTCGGCCCGATGAGTGTGTCTCCTCTCTTTCGCATTTGAGCAGTCTGGGTATTGACGGCTGTCCAAACAGACTTGGCGCACACGTCGACCAAGGACGACATCTATGAGGGCTATCATATCCCGAAAGGCTCGCTTGTCCTCGCGAATGTTTGGTACGCTTCGTAGGCCTTTTCTGAGCCCCACTCAGCTTACATAGCGTGCAGGGCAATCTTACACGACCCTGAGGCATACACCGATCCAGAAGCCTTCAACCCGCGACGATTCCTCCGACCACGCCCGGGCGCAGACGCAGCGGACGCAGAGGACGTCGAGCTCGACTCGACGGTACGCCACCCGATGGTGGCAGCTTTCGGCTTCGGGCGTCGTATCTGTCCTGGGCGTCACATGGCGTATGAGTCGCTCTGGATCGCGGTCGCGAGCGTCGTTGCTGCATTCGACATAACCAAAGCCGTCGACGCAGACGGTGCGATCGTTGAGCCAAGTGGGGAGTACACGGATGGGTTCTTATCGTGAGTGTCTTTTTGGATGTCGGTGAGAGAACGGCCACTGATGAATGGATTTACAGGGCGCCGATGCCGTTTAAATGTTGTATTCGTCCACGATCGCCCACGCATGCGGCGATGGTGCAGGCTGCGCTAGAGCAGGAAGGGTGAAGCAGCTAGCTGTAGAGAGTAGTCCTCCGTCAATCCTCCTCGATGATGGCTCAACTACGGTTTAATTATGACGACTGCACTTGCCACGATGGCTATACATATATTATTGGGGCATGCATCCTCCAGCAGCAGCGCGCAAAGACATAGTAAGAATCTACCTGAGGTAAACCTCACTTCATATAACGCCCGCACTCTTGTTTGAACGCCTACACTTACGGCAGGTTCTATATTCAACTTGAAGAGTGGCTAACGATCATCGTCCCAGCTCGTTCATGTCAGAGACAGCCCGAATCTTGTGGCACAGATCTAAATATAGGAGGTGGTAGACCGCTCGAGTATGCCTCAATTACCTGCGGACGCCAACGGCACAGCAATGGCCTACGACGGCAGAACAGCAGTTCTGTGCTGTAAACCGTCAGTGCGAAAAGAATGAAAAAGAGAAGTAGATGGCTCATTCGGGCATGTTCGTGGCCTCGAGCCAGAGCTACAACTCGTTGAAGAGGCTGTGAAGACGACTGATCATTGTGAGGACGTTAGATAGGTAACTCTCATCGCCCCGCCCTGCTGCCTCCCCCACGAATGACCCAACTCCAAACAATTCGAGGGCTGTGAGAATGACTTATGCAAAGCACCTCTATCGTAAGGTTAGCCATTAGACCTGTGAGCTAGAAACAAGAAATAGCACCTTTATAATGCAATCCGGGTCCTCCAGGTTGGAATCTTGAAACGCGGAGCCGAGGAAGATGTAGCAGCAATTTGTGCATCTTCTCCCAGCAGTGGCGCGGGTATGTTCTGGGTAAGTTGCAGTATCAAAGCCGACAGAATCGATGTCGTACGCGCCGCTGAGCATGCACCGGAAGCCGTCGCGACAACTCAGGACGAACGGGACACATCTTGTGCACTTGAAGACGAAAAGACAGCGATCCTCTTGACTTTCTCGAGCAGGACTGCGCTCGAAGATCCGTCTTCCGCAAGAACTTGCAAGTCCTCGGCATCCCAATCGTACCCACTTATGTGCTCAGCAGCTCCGGACAATTGCATCGTCCGCGCACATGCCGCATGGATAGCAAGCAGTCGGGAGTCAGGCAGTGGAAGATCATCTCGACCCGGAACATGAGCTCGGAAGCGGAGATTTCGCTCCCTTAGTCTGAACAGCATGAGAAGACTTTCGTCACCCACGCATATCTTGTGCTTTGAAGCGTCAGCAAAAGCAGATTGTAGAGGAGATGACAAATACCTCATTCGGTATATTTGTACCCTCAAGCCAAAGCTCTAGTCGATCGAAGAGGTCGCGAAAAGGATTGGCCATTGTGAGGACGTTGGATAAGTGGTTTATAGTGCTCTGCTTTACCATATCTTCGACGAATGTATTCAGTCCGAACGAACTGAGGACTGAGAGAACAGATGCTGCATATTCTCTCTGCCGTGAGGTAAGTCACCAAACTGCCGATTCAGGTTGATAAGGCGCACCTTTCTATCGTGACCCAGATCCATGGAGTCGTCATCTCGCAGCGTGAACTCAGACAAAATATGGCAGCCACTGGTGAACCCCGTCCCAACGGCATCAAGAACGTGCTTTGGGAAAAATGCACGATTATGTTTGACAGAATTCTTGTCATATATGCCGCATAGCATGCAGCGAAAGTCGTCGCGGGCCAATGCCTGGACGAGAGTTGTAAACATGTGTAATGCGTTGGAGAAGAACTAACGAGGAACGCACGCGCTTCTTTGCCGACACGTAGTCCCTACCAGAGCCGTCTAGGGCGTCCTTCCGCATGTCTTCCAGAGTCGCAAACGACGGGGGCGTGAAATACGGGGCGGAAATCGTCTGTCGCTCTTTGGCCTCCAGAACTACGGTGCCACTTTGTGAGTAAAGGCGCTTAAAAGGATAGGGGGTCGCGAAGCTTACACGCGCGCAGTAATTATTTCGGTACCAGAGACCGAGGTTGTAAACCACGGTGTTGGAGTCGACGGACGGTGAGCGGACTTCCTCGGAGACACGGCTGATGCATTGGTCTCCTAGCGTCGCCCTGAAGTCATGGAACGCGACCATGAGGAAGCCGACCACCCTCGCATGCATCACAGCCTCTTCGTCTCCGGCGAGGACAGCGGCATGCTCGGCAGTTAGCACGAGACCATAGGCACTCTGCACATTAGGGTCAGCGGAATTGCTAATGCTTGTCTCATGCGCCGGTGATAATGGTGTAGGTGGCATCGCGCCGCGGTGAATGTACAAAAGCAGGGACGCCACATTTGAATAGGCACCGTTGTGACAAGTGGGATAATACATAGAAAAGAGAATAACGTTGCGATGCTTCCTTGGCTCAGCCGGTAGAGCGTAGGTCTCATACTTTGCTATGAGCACTCTGATGAGTGTGCAATCCTAAGGTCGTGAGTTCGATCCTCACAGGGAGCAGTTGGTGCTGCAAGTTTTTTCCCGAAACCACGATACACCAATACGATCTTTTCTCTCAAGTCGTAACTTGCACAGAGTGGTAAGCGCAGTTTTTTTCTCGAGAAACCCCGGACAAAAGCGGCTAAATAAGGCCCAGTTTTTCCTTGATCCTACACCGACGCAAATTGAGGAGGTGCTCATGTGCCCCGTTGTACGCACTCTAAACCCGCGGATTTAAATAAATAAAAAAGACGCAAATTGAGGAGAAACTGGTGCAAAACCAGCCAAAAGGGTTCAAAACACCGCCGGAAAAAAGTGCGTTTACCACTCTGTGTCGTAAGGATATCGTGAATTGATGTGCATTGCGGCACGAAATTTGCCTCATGAGGCAGTTTTGATGCAATTTTGGTGCAATTTTGGGGCGTCTCCCTCATGAGGGTGAACAGAAATTTTACGACATCATAGTCGTCATCTTTTTATTTACTACTTTCCCCTGCCGAGTCTGGATTCTGAAGTCGGAGGCTCTGAGTCCGGACAGCCTCGGAGCGACGATATGCAGAAGATGTACTTGAAATTGCGCCTATTCTACTCGCTAGTGGCACACATACCGAGTGCAAGAGGTTCATGGCCAGGTTCTCTCAATGCCCACGGCGAAGAGACACTGCAAGAGTTGCATGATGGCGTACAGGTACAGTAAAAAACATGGAAGTACAAGACTGGATACGATAGGGACGAGATAACTGCTGGAAGATGTTGGCGTTGCGTAGCAGGAAGCCAGGCGGCAGGCAATCCGTCTAGCAATAAGCATGCTACTTCGGCGAGCACCTGCAGCGTTTGGAGTCAATACGCAGCAGTGCGGCATCGTCGATGGCACGCACTTGTGAGCACGACCATCGAATATCAGACCCTGGCACTTGTAGCATTTACCTGAGGCACGGTCCTGTTCGGTAGACCCACGGCGAGACAGCACAGAAGACGCTTCATCGGGCTTGTAGTATGGTGGAGGCGCGAGTCCAGAGGTGGGCTTCGGCGGACGGTCCTCGGCCAGAGCCCTGTCGAGGCTAGCTCGGCTGCGGATGTGTTGGCCAACAAGCTGCTCGAATGTCTACAGGTGTCAGGTCCAACCTCGGCTAAGTCACTCATGGCGCGACGCACCGAAGGGTCGAGGTCCTCTACAGACGCTAACACGGTCAGGTCGTTCCCCGTCGCAGACGCATCCGCGGTCTTGATAGAGGAGCCGTCCGAGTCTGTAGTGAACGATGCCAACATTGGCGTTGTAGGGGTCGCAGGAGAAGGGGTGTCCGGAGAGAGCTGAGTGCTCTGCGCTGCGATGCGGGGCACGATCTGTTTCACAACGCCGCGGGAGATAGATTGCTTCAGTTTCTGATATGGAGAACTCATGATCAAAGACAGCGACCGCGCTAGAGGAAGGGAACCTTCAGAGGAAGAAGGCCAGGGGAGATAAAGACTCGGGCACACCTTGATATACCACTGCATGGTGGAGACAAAAAACTGCGATGCCCCACAGCTCGCCCCGCCTTTGGCGACGATCTACACTCGGCGGCCAGTTCACTTCAGAAACACGGCGGTCCAAATGCATGGCTGCCGGGGACAAAGAGTGCTGAGTGGCGCGGTTTATTGTACGTTGTATTAAAGCTGGCGATCAAGAAGCGACTTTGGCACCTGGACCCGTGGCCACCCTTAGCGTCGGTTTGTGCATTGGTCAGCATGATGCTGTCCATGACGACTCTCAAGGTGGGCGCATAAAGGCAATATGGCAACTTTTGTGTTTGAACTGAAGCGCGTTGTGAGATGGGTGTTCGCTTGAAGGGCATCGCTTGAATGGTAGAGTTACTAGTAGAGGGCCGCCTGTGAAAACAGAAACAAGGATTCCGAGCTATCAAGAAACTTGCCTCAGCTGCCAGGCGGTGAGTGATGTTCTGCTGCGTCTCTGGGTACCCGACATGCGGAATACGTGATTTCTGCACGAGTGTTAAGCCCGTTAAAATGTTGAAATCCGGGTTCACCGCCACTGGCCACTAAAGCATCGGGCGCTGTCGACCCGGAAAGCGCCGAGATACCTCTGCTTCTGCGCAACATACCGAGTATTCGACTGCCACCGCCACTGTCTTCTTTGGCCTAGTATAGAGTTTCCGGAATGAAGTATCCCGGCTTGCCCTCCCTGACACAATATCTGGCTTGCCAGCGTTCATCATGAGACTGATGTTATCCCTGACGACAGTGACTCGCCGGCGTCGCGCGTAATGACAGCACCAAGCTCGAGAACTTCCAGGGCTATGGCTCGGCCAGCTCTCCCGTTCTCCTTTTCTTTACTAAGGGCGACTCCTCGTAAGTACGAGCGGACACCTAGCCTTGAAATAAGCCGCGCACGACGGCTAGCGCCGACACTAGCTTCTCCAGCATGTACTATGGAGTATCAAGGGTCCCGACATCATGGTTGTCGTCCCAGGACTGCTCGGTCACTGGTGGTTTGAACAACTAGGAGCGAGTAAAAATACACAGATGAATTCACAGTAGGACTGGTCGGCCCCGAACTCGGCTTAAGCGACAGATAATCGATAGAACAGCACAAGGTCCGCATCTCTCTCAGGCCGTGCATTTCACTCGTTTTCCTTGACACGAGTACATTTACTGGTTAATCTATCAATTTTAAAATTTGACTACATCGCGATAGTGCAATCTGCGTAGAGCCTAAGTTGCCCAGCGGACATGCACGGTCCTTCATAGGCCGTCTGGTTCACTTACCCTCGCTCGTCTCCAGCCACTGTTCTTTCAAACCATCGATTCATCTCACTACTCTGTGTTACATTTCCGCCATACATAAAGCCCACAACAGTGTCCTAACGCTGATTCAGGGCCTGGCCATGGCCCGGTGGCCGAACTCCTCAGGGCCAGCAGCTCCAAAGTCGCCGCCACTGGCGGAGGCTCTGGCGTTGATTGACCTTATTGTTACTCAGGCTTTGGCCACCAGCGGAGTAGATATTCTATTCATGGGAAATACTGAGGAAAAGCTCGAGACTGTCGTAAAGAAGGCGCGAATGATCACCTTGTGCGCACAGTCCTATCATAAACCGTATAACAAAAGTAACTTCGCTGTTACTAGTAGTGTTGTTGCAGATACAGTTCCGAAGTAACCCACCGGGAAGCTCGTCGCTGAAGCTCCTAAAGCGTTCCCGGATGGTGTGTGGCAGCAATCAACTCTACACCAACACCGGGGTTGCGCTCGATGCCCAAAAATTACCCTGCTCGCCAAGATTTCTCGGCCATCCAAGTTCAGCAGGAACAGCAACAGTTCGACCCTATAGGCATGAAAGAGAAAACCGGCAACGGGCTGTGTGCTTAATGGACTAGCAGGGTGAGTAAAGAGAGCTTATACCTATGTATTGCAAGAGCGCGGATCGGCCGCGCGGAAAAAATGAGATTTTCACACTGTAAATCGATAGCAACGTGGGGAAATAGAACGCGAGCTGCGTTACAATGGATTGTAGCTTTCAATATCTTCTGGGCGGAGTCGTCGAATCCCACAGGAAGAAGTCCAGTTCCGTTAGAACTGAGATTCGCCTGCTCCAGCGCGAGTCTACGGCGGGCGACAGCTCGACGCTTTCAGAATTAGACCTGATGGGACTACCGACCACGACCGCGGGAACAATACTAGAAACAGAACTATTCGCCCAAGAGTCTGCTCGCAGAGCGTCAAAATCATGCGTTGCGAGCAAACAACTGACATACCTCTCTTAATTAATGGGACAAGGTCCACAACTCGTATCGTCCTAGAACCAGGGAATGTCCAGCATATCCGACCCATGGAGTCGTCCCATGCCACAATGAGCTTAGAGCAATCCCAAACACCGCCCTCGTAGAGAGGCAAAGAGACAGGAAGGCGCCTCACGGCAGATTGTCCACCAACAAATTCACAGAGCCTATAAAACCCTGCGACCCGCGAAGCATATTCTCCCTTACCTGCCTCGGCAGCGTAGAGGAGCTGGCGTCCCGCACCTGTCGAGCTCTGCACAGGCCGCCACTCCTTTTCGGCTTGTGCACCGAGGAACACGCTCATCATGCCGTCCAAGCACAGGTGTGGCGCGAGCATGGGTACCGCACCTGGCGCATGCGAGGTACGCGGGCCATACCCGAACTCGTCCATGTCCGGCGCATAGAAGCGCACGCTCGAGTATGCGCTCACATTATGCTCAGGCACATGTAGGTGCGGTGAACACGCATGGACGGTCCAGCGCTTAAGGCCTGTGCCGGACGAACGCGGGACGCTGCTGAGGAAGACGGACAGTGCGGGCAAGTGCTCGAAGCGCTCCGGCAGATTGCCTGGTCTCGACTTCCAGACAGGGTTCTTGTCGATTGTCGCGAAGTGTATGTCCGAACACGTCGAGACCTTCGAATGGAAACCGAGGACCTCGCGAACGGGAATGTGCCCGCTGACGCGTATATCATCGCTCGTCTTGTAGAGCTCCGAGGGAATTTCGTACAAACAGACGTGCAGCTCTGCGGATGCTGAATTCTCGAGGTGGCCGTCGCTCTTCTGTCGCGCGATAACAATTTGCTTGGTTTCAGGAATGAACCGAACCGCACGTATAATCTAAACAAGTACTATCAATTTAATACTAATGCCATCCGAGTTACGAAACAGCAGCTCACATTTGTTGCACCACTCCGTTCATCCCCCATTTTCGCGTCCGCGTTGAACTCGATGGTCCATGACAGAGGCTCTTTGACCCAAGCCTGCTGCACAAGGACATACGGCGGGCAGAGCACGGCGAGAAGCATCGTCGCAGGGTCGCCCTCTGTTAGATGGAGTAGTTGGGGCACACTGAGCGGCCTGCGTTCTGAAATGCTCGGTGGCGTGACAATACATGACCGAACATCCATTCGAACGAGTATTTTGAGGTATCTGTCGAATGCAGGAGTACCCGGGACAATCTCCTGAGCCTTGATGTATAATCCTTCAAGGTTCTCGAGCACGATGCCGATCTGATGCGCCGTCCACTCCGTCGCGATCTTCTCGTGGTGGCTTTTGAGGCCGTCTCTGGCGCGTCTTATAGTCAGGCTGGATGCATGCTACAACCAACGACATGTACTCACCTCAACCACTCCGCTTCCAGGTCCTTCTCCTCTAGACCGCCCCTACCCTGCTTGTCTACTAACCACCCATTGTTCGTGATATATGCAAATGTGAACGCGCCCGGTTTTTGGTCCTTCGGCCGCGTCTGTACATTGTTAAACTTCGCCGTTAGATCGTATGCCAGGCCGCTTGTCCGATAGAACACCAGCGGCAGCGGCCCACGTCTACCCACGAGCGCGTATACGACGAGCCCCCAAGCGTGCGCATCCTGCCTGCCGCGCAGATCTCTCTCGTCGTGCAGGCTCACCGTGGCAAGCAGGTACCGACACCCCGGAAGAAGCAACACCTCCTGCACACGAAAGCACGCGTCGAAGACCCACTCATCGAATTTCGGATGCGGGGCGTACCACGCGTCGTCAAGGTCGCGTGCGTATTCTAGCAGCTCGGCACAGCTGCGGTCGGTGAAACGATACAGTTCGGGGAGCGGCTTTGGGAATACACGTGGCAACGGGCCAGCTGCTGCGAACATACGCCGCCAGAGACCCTGGTTACGAGTGAAAGTATGGAAGAACTTGTTCGTCTACACGTCGTCACTTGTCAGCGCGGGGAAAGATTGAGTGGGGAGTGGACGTACCTGACGCAGGCGCACGATGTCGACAACCTCGAGGTAGTTGCACACGAGCTTGACCAGCAGCTCCTCTGGGAGTGTCTGCAGACAAGACGGTAGCGATTGAACTGAAGGCATGTTAAGCGGCTATAGGAATGAGTGCTCAAGAAGGATAAGTGGTGGTAACCAGCGACATTATATACGGGTGAGGGTGAGTGGCTCATGCATATGCTTATACAGCATCAAGGCAGACAAAGAGTATGGGGGTACAAAGACGCAAATGGTGCGCCATGCATGGCGTATTACCAGCCGCCACGGGCCAATGCACAAAGGTGACAAAGGGGGGATTTAAGTCTAAAAACAATGCATTAGCATGAAAAATAACAGGTGAGCCTCAACTTGTGGACACATTCAGCCAGCATCGTAAGACGAGTAGTTCAAAGACTTGAATGTACAATGGGATACTACATGGCCTCGCGACTGCACACTCAGTACAGTACCTTACTGAGTCTCTGCACCGAGTTGAGAAGGATATCTCCCTGGCGCACAACAGTCTCGTACTGCGCGTTCTTAAGTGCCGGCCGGTTCGTCTCGACGACACCTTCGACTTTGTCAATCGTGCAATGCAGCCGGCCAGACGCAATAAATCGCGATAATTCGCTGCAACGTTGTCAGCGAAATAGGATGTACATGAGATGTAAACTACGTACTTGTCCATAAACTCTATGCTGACGCCGAATGACCGCGCCATGCTTTCGAGCGTTAGACTGCGATACGATTGCAGAAGCTGGTTATATGCGAGGATGCGCATCTCTCGGACGTAAAATCTTGAGTGTGCAGAGAGCATGCGAGACGGAAGTAACATAGTTTGTTCTACTTTCGCTGTAGAGGAGTTAGGGAAGCTCGGACACGGTAACCCAGGAGCTACATACCAAGAGCGACGAAGAACTTGTCGTAGTGAGCGTCGTAGAGGCTCTTGATGAGGTCCGCGAGCAGCGGAAGCTCTGGAAGAACTTGGTTCACTTCTGGTGCATTGATGAGCTATGTAGAACATTAGTCGAGTAGGGCGGCCGTCGAGAAGCAGTACTCACCTTCTTCTTCAGGTCAGGCCGGCTTAGCGTTAGGACGTTAGAGATGACGGTAAGAGCAACGAAATCATTGTAGGAGATGAGTTCCGTCGCAGTAAATGTTGATAGTGCGTCGAGGAGAAGCTCGCCACCACGCTTGAATTGCCGGATGGACAGCAAATGCAGACCGCGGTAGACCTTCAGGCGGTTCCGTCGGTCCCAGTCTCCGCCCTTCTCGACCATCCTAGAGCAAAATTGAGCAACTCAGGGAGATATGCAGGGGAATCGCTTACTCCTCTGCCTTGGCCATATACTCTTGTATCAGGTCGTTGTCCCCGAAGAACAGGCCAATCCGAATCATGGTCAGCGCCATGTCTATCTTTGAGCCAAGACCTGCCGTCTTCTCCAGCGCAATCTTCTGAGCTTCTAAAGACTTCTCCTACAGTACCTAGGGAATCTAGTTCACGGGTTGATTATAGATACGCCGAGGACGTACCTTGTCCCCGATCTGTGTGAAGTAGTTCGCCCTCGCCCGAAGCGCGTCAGCGATGTCGCTCTCGCCTTCAATCTTCTCCGCTTCAGATAACCTATCGTCTAGTTTCTCAAGCTCCTCCTTATTGGCCTTCTCCAGCGACTCGAGGAGCGTAGGATCCAACGGAAGAGCACCCGAGGATGTCACCAAGCGGTAATACGGTGCCATCTCTACGCGAGGCGACACTTCAGAGCGGGACACCAAAACAGCATGACTAACTACGTACTGTCTTCCTCGATGCCTGCTAGCAATTTTTGCCTTGCATTATCGTGTAAGTGCGAGAATTGAGGCTTGGAGAGAACGAATTGGTGTTGCGGAAGCTCTAAGTTCGGGATGGGGAGTACAACTTCGCCGGCCATGGCAGAGAACTCGGGCAGGTATCGTTATGGAGTGGAGCGATGAGAGCGTGATGTACGGCGAGGAAGGAGGGTGACTGTCGAGGATGGTGTACTCGAGGAAGGGTGTAATTGCGGTCCGACGCGTCAGTGCTTTCCCACGGTCAGAGACGCGTCACCGTCGCGTAGACCTCGTGCTCCCTCCCTCCCTCCCAATCATCATCGCCCTCGTTCCTCTACTATCGCTCTCAGGTCCTCGCCATCATGTCCGCCAGTACAGAAGATCTCATGAAGCAAGCAGAGCAGCTCGCCAAGTCTGATCCAAAGCGCGCGGAGCAGATATACAACGATATCCTTGGTACGTGCCTCGAGACCGCGTAGCTTGGTCCATCTCACAGCTGGACAGGCAAGCCATTAGACAAGGATGCTGCGATTGCGGAGACCGCTGCAACATTGCGGCATCAGGAGACTGCTCTCGTAAAGCTTGGGGAACTCTACCGGGACCAGCAGTGCGTCCAAGCTAGGACGGCATGCATTGAAGAAGCGCTGATAAAATATTGATAGCAACGCGGAAGGTGTAGCGGAGGTCATCAACAAGTCAAGAACGTTCATGTCATCAACAGCAAAGGCAAAGACAGCCAAACTCAGTACGCACAACACCCTGCAGTATCGTTTAAATTACTGAGCTCCCCAAGTCCGGACATTGCTCGACTTTTTCGCCCCGATTCCCGACAGCAAGGACATTCAGATGCGAGTGCTTCGGACCAACATTGAATGGGCAAAGCAAGAGAAGCGGATATTCCTCAAGCAGAGTCTCGAGACCCGGCTCGTCGGATTGTACGTGCTCTCCCCGCATCTGCCGACTTGATCTCACTCCGCACTAGGCAGCTAGAGGCCCAACAATACAAGGCCGCTCTCACCCTCATCGACACGCTTCTTATAGAACTCAAACGGTTAGACGATAAGATGGTCCTCACCGAGGTTCACTTGCTGGAGAGCAGAGTGTACCGAGGCACCGGCAATTTCCCCAAGGCCAAGGTACGCCTATCGCACCTATACTCTTCTGTGCTGCCTCACGTCTAGCATAGGCCGCTTTGACATCGGCGCGAACTGCCGCAAACTCAATCTATTGCCCACCATACCTCCAAGCGCAGCTCGACCTCCAGTCCGGCATCCTGCATGCCGAAGACAAGGACTATGTTACAGCATATTCGTACTTCTACGAGACATTCGAGAACCTCACGCAGCAAGACGACCCGAAGACGCTACTCGCATTGAAGTACATGCTCCTTTGCAAAGTCATGCTAAACTTGGTGCGTCCGGTCTTCGCATAGCGTGCGCACGTGTTGCTAACTTTTCACAGCCTGACGACGTGACTTCTCTCCTTTCCATCAAGCTCGTCGCCAAGTACGCGCAGCTCCGAGACGTCGAGAGCATGCGCGCCATCGCACGCGCGCATAAGAACCGGAACCTCGCCGACTTTGAGCAGGCGCTCAAGGACTACCGCGAAGGTGCGCGTATATCTTCACTGGCTGGGCCTTATTGACCTTCTCCGGTAGAGCTTTCGTCGGATATCACCATCCGCACACACCTCTCGGCGCTGTACGACACTCTGCTCGAACAGAACCTCCTCCGCATTGTCGAGCCGTACTCTGTCGTCGAGGTCGAGTACGTGGCCCAGCAAGTCGGCCAGGGCCGTCAGGCCGTCGAGCTCAAGTATGTCTCACACGCTCCTAAAATGCGTCGCTTTTGGCTGACAAGCACGAAATCAGGCTGTCGCAGATGATCCTCGACAAGGTGCTGCACGGCGTGCTGGATCAGCAGCGCGGCATCCTGCTCGTGTACGACGAGCCCGTGCCAGATGTAAGCAATACCTTTTATGTACGATTAAAAGCGCAGGCGCTGACATTTTGGCAGAATACGTATGGAGCGGCGATTGAGACGCTTGAGCAGGTTGGCAAGGTCGTGGATTCGCTGTACACCAAGGTGAGGATTTCGCCCAGTTTTATGGCTGATGAGGCTGAACCTTAGGCATGAAACAGACGGTCAAGATTGCATAATGTATAATGGAGTTCTTTGTGTCCATAGCTGTTACATATCATTTTACTATTCATGTTTCTTCGCTTCCTCCAGTCTCGTTCATCCTGCGCGACTGCCACATACTTACCGGTGTGGAGCGGCGCGATGACCCTGGAGTTTTTTTCTTTCTAAAATCCACCACAGCCCAAGCCAGACGCTGTAAGTGCAACATGCCTACGCTGTTTTGAGCTTCGAACGGGGCGACGTCGAGGCTATGGCTGGGGATAAAAACAAATCGCTTGCAAGCGCCCTCCACCAGCTTGCCCCTAACCCTCTACTCCATCGTTACTCTTGCCCATTCGTCCAAGATGCCTTCGCCGTTGCCGCCCATCCGTGAGACAGAAATCGACCATTCCCCCGACAACGATCTGCGCAGTGCCTATAATCTAGTCTTGGTCGCTGAGCGTGCTGCTGTAGATGATGAGGTGATACATGCTAGGGTGGTCGGCTTCCTCATGATCGCTCTCCATGACTTCAGGAAGACGCTGGGAGACGTTGCTGTCTCACAAGTCTCGAAGGCAGTCCGCTCAGATTCGTCACGCGATTCCAGCGCCGTGATCTACGAGCTCGGTGAATATTATCGATACAAACTATTGCGCGCTTGTGACGTTTTTTTTTTCTCGTTCTTCTGAGCATTTTAACTCATTCGATATCCACGTAGTTCGGCAAGCCAAGGGGCCTATGCCTGCGCCATCCCAACATCCTTCACGCCCTTCGTTCGCGACTCTAGAAGACATGCTCAAGGATGCTCTAGATGGTTCTGGCAAGGATTACAGGTCGGCTAAGAAGCGAGTGCGTCCCATGCCAGTCCTTTCAGTGCACTGTATATGCTTACAATTCGGTTCAGGCACTGGTCCGCGACGGCTTTCGCTGCATGCTCTCCGGCATGTACGATCTGAATACCGTTGAGTGTAATCCTGCAGTTTATCCAGAACACGCTGATCCCGTTGTCGGGATAAGATATACGAATTGCTGCCACATCTTATCAGAGTCTACATTGCAAGATGCCGACCCCGACAACCCGGACCGCGATAGGAAGGTGCGATTTCTTGTTCTGGCTCGAGGGTCTAGTGACTTATCTCATGGCAGAGGGAATATGCGGCATCCGTTCTCGCAGTCCTTCAGTCATTTGGATTGGAGTCGCTCGTGAATGAGGTCGTGAAGAAGGGCTGTGTATACCATCTAACCAACATCCTCACAATGACCAGCTATCTTCACGCCCTCTTCGACAATTTGCACCTTTGGCTTGAGGCAACGAACACGTCGAATGAAGTATCTACCTTATCTTCTATAGTCTGCCTTTACTGACGCTTCAAAGTACAAGATATGCCTGTCTAGGAGGGGGCTTGTTATGCCATCCGAATTAAAAGGCCAAACAGTCCGCTTTGAGGCCCATGTTCCGGATCGAGATGATCTGCCTCTGCCTGACCCTCGACTGCTTGCTATTCACGCAGCGTGCGCACGTGTTAATCATATGTCAGGGGTTGCCGAGTACGCGGACAAAAGCGATAGGGACGCCGAGGACATGCGGGTTCTTGCAGAGGACGGCTCATCAAGTGCAGTCCTTCTCGAGCAGGTCCGCAAAATTGCTATTTCGGCATCGTAGGGTGCGACGTGTTGTGTAATACTTGTCCTAATCTTGCGCCGCACTGTAGCGACTCTAGGCGTATAGCGTCCTGTGGTATGTCGTGTTACCGCAGAGATGTATCGTAGCCATTCGGAGTGCCCAATCCGGCTCAGTTCTGACCTGACTCCGCGCTCCCAATTCATAGTCTGATTGCGAGGTATACTACAACTTGCCAATCCCTATCGTGCCCACTCAGATATATAATTTTGGTGTAGTACTGCGTCCAAAGTGTCAGTAAGGCTGACGCAAAACTCGTACCAGCCATATGCTCAGTGAAGTACTGATTTGGAAGGCGACGGAGCATGAGAGAGCGCACACAAATGAGGGACGCAGGTCGTGGAGGACCATCAGAGAGCATATTCTTTTGAGATATAGCAGCTGCAGTCACCAGCCACAATATCAGCTTGGAGTTAAGGCCATGCGTTGTGAGAATCCGCAAGAAGAGTGAAGCGCTTTGGTATAAGCCAACTATACCAACATCCATCATCTAGATGTTCACGCAGGGCTGCGCCCGCCAAGCTCCTCGAAGAGGACGTCGTCGCCGAGACGATACCTTCCGAGGCGCTCGCGCTTGAAGTGGTCTGAGATGAGGAACGCGACATCGAGCGACTGCTCAAAGTTGAGGCGCGGATCGCAGAAGCTCTGGTACCGGAGCCCGAGCTCCTCCTCCGCGAGGCCCATGCTCCCGCCGAGGCACTCCGTCACGCTAAACCCGTCCTCGGTGAGCTCGCCCGTGAACTCAAGGCTCACGCCGCCGAGCCGTGAGCCAACGCCCGCGTGCGTACGGATGCACGCCGTCAGCTCACTGATAATCGTCCCGAAGTGGCGCGTCTTGAGGCCCGTCGACGAGGTCAGCGTGCTGTGTGAAGGTCAGCGCGTGCGCAAGGGAAAAGCGGAGGGGACTTGGGACGCACTTGCCATGCATCGGATCGCAGATCCAGATGACCGGGTGTCCAGACCGCTGCACGGCGGTGATATGCCCCGGAAGGTGCTTCTCAACCTGTATTATCGCGTGAGACGCGTTCGGACACGCACGAAAAGTAAACGCCTTACCTTGGCAGCACCATAGCGGGTGATCAGCGTCACGCGTCCGCTCTCCTTATCTGGGTTGACGACTACCAATGTACTGTTAACCATCCGCATCTCCCGTTATCGCTAATAACTCACTGTCCAAGAGCCGAATGAGCTCCTCGTCCTGCATGCTCGGACCGACCTTGATCCCAATCGGATTCCTGATTCCACGGAAGTACTCGACGTGCGCTCCGTTTAGCTGTCGCGTGCGGTCTCCAATCCAGAGGAAATGCGCCGACGTATTGTAGAACGCCGTCGGCCTCGGGCCCTCGCTCTCCGGCTTGCTCGAATCTGGGAGCGTGAACGCGTGCGTCATTGCCTCCTCGAAGTTGAGCATCAGGCCCTCGTGGCTGCATATCCATCAGCAGTGCATATACACAGAGCAAGACGGGAGCCGCACCTGGTGTAGAAATCGACTTCGCCAAGCACACTCCGGCTGCCGCCCTTCTCGTATGGCGTGTTCTCCCAGCCAAGGCCAATGGTGCGCGTGAAGCCGAGCGCGTCCTGCAGGCCTTCCGTGATGCGCTCGAACTCTTTGCGCAGCCCCGGAGAGCGCACGTGCGAGAGCGACCAGTCACGCGGGTGGTCCAAAGACGCAAAGCCCGAGCTCAGCAGGCCGCGGATGTAGTTGAGCGTTGTCGTGGAGTGGAAGTAGGCGCTGTATCCAGAGCTATCATAATGTGCAACGGCGTTTCGGTATCACTGACCTCAGCATGCGTTCCGGGTCAGGCGTACGGTCATCCGGCGAAAGGCTGAAGAAGCGTCAATAGACTTCGAACCACTGTCAGTGGTGACCCACCCGTTGACGTTGTCGCCACTATAATATGCCCTCAGCTCCTGAAACAAAGATGCAAAAAGCACTGAGAACTGTACCGGAAACTGAGGACTTCACGATCGCCAATCTTCTCTATCGCGCTGCTGCGCGGTTTAGCGTACTGGCCAGCAATACGGCCTATTCGGACCTATGCGCAAGCAATGAGATCCATGGTACATTATAGGTAAAAGGCTGGAACCACTGACAACTGGTAGTCGGGCACCCCAGATGAGGATGAGCGAGACAGAGAGGATGAGTCCGATCTTGTTGGATATGTTTTCCTGGTGACGAGGTTGCGCAAGCTTATTCATTACGAAGTGACAAGAAAACGTACGTGTGTGCAAGCATCGAAGCTCTCTGCGCAGTCACCCGCATGTAAGAGGAAAGCTTCATTGCGCTGGACCAGACTGAGTTGATGCCGAAGTCGTTCGATCTGGCTCCGAATGAGCTCCAGGCAGATGAGTATGGCACTGAATCACGGACCTCAGAGGGAGTTACAAGAGGCGGCAACTGCTTTATCTTCGCCAATACTCTGCACTACTCCGTGAGCCTCATCTGCTACTGCATCTGACTTCTAGTTCTGTACCTTGAAAGATGTTCAGGATCTGGATATACGACATCCTAGAGCAAACAGTAAGATAGATCATATCTTAGCCTCTACAGTGGTCTCACCTGTGCTGCCGGCTTGCTTTGCCAAGAAGACGGGGTCCAGTTCGTTGCGGGCATCGTGGTCGGCGGCAAGCAATGATCCCGGCGCCTTGAGTCAAAATATTGAGCTTGATCTAATCTTATCTAGAACGCCACAATGCCAGATATAGACGTCCCAGCCTTTTGAATTGCTGCCGGCTAAAACGAACGTACGCATTTTGGTCAATTTTCTTGGAAAAGAAATGACGGGGCACTTACACACAATCTGAGACAGACGCTCCTTAACGAGGACACACGACCTACTTTGAAAAATTCGAGGTGACTGAGAGCTGGTTGTGCGAGCGATTCCACGGCGGCCTGCAGACGATGCGATGCGCGAACGAGCCTAAGATACAGCGAGGTATATAGCCAAAAAAAATCAGAAATCAGGGAGAAAGTTCACGATCGGGGTTGCGGAAGTGATGAGTGTCGTGGGGTCGAATACTTGTCCTGGGTCCTCGAGATCTATAAAAGCTCTGCCTTTATACTGCTCAGGTAAACAAATCTAAGGAAAAAGCGGTAATCAAATAATATACCACATTTAGATCGGAAAAAATCGGCTGCCTCCATGAAAGGTGTGCATAAATTGCTTGGCGATGAAGTAAATAGCGCAGGAACGAGTGCGGCAGTATCCAGGAATGGCGAGCGCCCCGTGAGCACTTGTAGTTCAGAGCCGGTGGTGGTGGCAGGTTGGTCTCCTTGCGGCAGCTGAAACACGCGGAAGCGAGCACCACTACAGTACTAAGCCGAGATGAGGCGGGCGCCCGGTTCCCGCAGCCGGACAAACTGAACGCACGCGCGTAGAGGTACGCGCAGGGTAGGCCTAATTGCACCACTAGGAACTAATTTATGACATCTGGATAAAGCAGTCATTATCCGCAAATGCTTTCCGTTTCGCGCCTGTGTAAACTGCTGGGCCTGTCTTTGCAGGAAGGGCGCCCTGCTGACTAAGCCATGTCTCCGAATGTCGTCACCGTTAGGGTCCGATTAGACTGGACATACAGCGCTCGGGTAACTACCATCTAGTCTTTTTGTGAAACATACAATACTAAGCCGGCCTTCTAGATAAACTAGTACTGTGAGTAAAAGCGTCGGGCCTCCAGACTCTGGTGTGACCGTTCTGATATAGAGTGTACTAGCCCGGTGCATTCTTCTGTAATATGTTGCAGACGCTACCCTACGATGTCCTCCGGGTCTTACTACGTTTGCTGAGTGGATCTGACATCGCTCACGTTTTAACTACGTGCAACTCTTTGTATACCCTCATGGACGATGACGGGGTATGGCAGGAGCAATGTGCACGTTACAAGTTCACAGACCGATCCATCTTCGACGATGCCACATACCGCGAGATATACACCCTCGTCTTGCACACGTATTGGCCTCTTCTGGGGTTGTGGGCGAGCGATCATCCGTACAGGGGCTCAGTCATCGAGTTCCGTTACGACGTGGACTACAAGGGTATAGTGGGCGAGGTCTGGCGATGGTGGGCACAGCCACCGGGTTTCGACGCCATGGACTTGACGGTACCCAAGCTGCCCGAATACTTCGTCTTCTTTTCGGTCTCTCTGTCCGCGTCTAACACGCCGAGACGGGCGGTCATCAGCTGGCACATTCACCACAACGGTGTCGGGTACTTCGGTTCCCCCAGCAACTTCCTCGCGGCCCCCACCATGCATGTCCTCTCCGAGACGGACCAGTCTTTATATCTCCGCTACAGCGCGGTGATTTGTCGCCTTCCCGACTTCCCCAATCCCGATCTCATGGTCTGGTACGACCGGACCCGCGGACCTCCACGCCTGAAGGTCGAACAAGCCCCCGTCACCTCCAAAGTGCAAAACATCGGCCTCATCAACGCCGTCGCTTTTCTCTACATGGCACAGACAGCCGTTACAAAACCTGCCGCGCTCGTCTTTCACCCGCCTGAGCCGGGCGGGCCCGAGATCTTTGCGCGGCACGAGCTACCCCTGCAGGCGCAAGACCTCCGCAGCTTCGACTTCGGCGGGAGCGAGCCGCGCCGTGGGCCGCCATTCTACCGGCGATTCTACCCTCTCCGCTCCCCCGTGCTCGACGGCGACGACCCCACCGACGAGCGGTGGGCTCCCGCGAGCCTCGAGGGCATCTGGCTCGGTGCGTACGCCACCCACAGCACCGAGGTGCTCTACGTGTACTTCGACGAGGCTGCCCAGGCCGTGCGCGCCCTCAAGATCACTGGAGACTTTAACGTGCCCCGCGGCGTGATCACCTGGCAGTTCTCACTCAACGATCGTATGCGCATTCACGATCTGCCGCACGACTTGCCCCTGGCGCAACGCGTCTTTGGCGATCTGTCTGCCGTGAGGATATACCGCGGCACCGGGACCATCAGTGCTGTTGGCTTCATGTACGTGCAGCCCGCCGTTTGCTTAGCATAGCTCGCTGAGCCCGTTCACAGCGACGAACAGCGGGGTGAATCTGTTAACTACATCGGCATCATCAACCAAGACGAGATCCGGGTGGACTGGCGCGAGTTGGACGAATATACTCCGCGTTACCGGAGGTACCGAGGAAGGAACCTCGCTTCTGAGACCGTCGACGGGAACCTGCGCATACCTGCTCGTTGGTACTGAATAACGCATGACTCAGTAACATGGGCTTTGGCACTGCGACAGGTCGATACAGAAAGTAACCACCGTTTGTTGTTCGCTTAAAAATTACCCTTCTTGTTTGAAGCTCTATGCGTTTCTCACCTGCCGCAAAGCTCCGCGTAGAAACATGTCAATTCATACCTATCCTTCCGACCAGACGTATGGACCGTGGCAACCCCGCAACTCTCTGAATTACTTCCCTCCTTGTCAAGACATCCTTCTTTCTGGAGATTGCTGCCTCTGAGACCGAGGCTGGCGTCTCCCAAACGTTTGGCCACCACTGGTATGCTGCTGCCCTCGGCGATAGAGCTACCTCAATAACTGCGGGCGAGCGAAGATTTGCTGGTCTTCTGCGTCCTGGGCCCGGCTTCCATGCGTGTGAGAGCTGCTGCGTTTAGTTTCAGATACAGTGCCCAGCGCTTTAGATCTCTCTAGTCTGCTCGCCGTCTTCCGTTCCATCTGTTGAGGATATCAAGACATAAGTCTGGCGCGGATGCATTGGCCCGGGGAGCTGGATGAACGAATGGGTATTTGATGAGCAGTGAGCACCCTGTTTTGCATTCAAGACTCGCCGTTTAGTTTTTGAATTCAAGTTCCAAGTTTGTGCATATCGCGCTGCGAGCCTCACACATCTGATGAGGTCGGAGCGAAACGAGCACAAATTTTTATTCGGCATTACGATCAAATTGTGGTGCAGGTTATTTTACAGAGTTTAGGAAGCACGGCTACGGCTTCATGCCGACTAAATTCCACGTATCTCTATTCAATTTATGGCAGTCGAGAGTACAGCAAGCTCTCAGGCGGCAGTAGTGCCGTTCGCGGTGCCATTTACTGGAGCGGGGCCGATGACGATAGACTTGGTCTTGCTGAAGTACTTGAGGTCCTCGGCATTGATGTTGAGCGTCGCTTCGATCATTGCCGGAGGTGTAAGGGCCAACCACTGCGATGGTTAATTATTAGTTTACGGTCCTGACATGGACTCAGAGACATTCGCACCTGAGATAGGCTGACGTCCTGGAAGGTCGCGGTTTTGAAGACCTCGAGATAGCGGAGCGTCGTGTTGCCGATGTTTTCGACGTAGTGGCCGTTGGCGGCGGGGATGTAGGCTTAGACCGCCTCGCATGAGACTTAGATGTCGTGCTCCACACAGATCTGCACTTACCGATGTCTCCGCCTTGGTAGTCAAACGTGTTCGCGTTACCTGACGACGCAAACACCGTAACCCGCGCGTTTCCCTCCCTGCCCACCCTCTTTCAGCGCCCATCAGCAAGCGCACACAACTAGGCAACTCACAGGAAGTACGTCCACTCGTCCTGGGTCGGGTGCCAGTGCAGCTCGCGCATCGCGCCAGGGTTGACCGTCACCTCCGCGACCGCCGTCGTCTTCGAGATGTTGAACACGTGCGAGTCCACGATCTTGACCGACCCGCCCGACAGCTCTGTCGCGGACATCTGGGACATCGCGAACGTGTACGGGCTCGGCACCGTGCCGTATGGACCCGCGGGAGCGTCCGAGTCTGGACCCGGCGACGCTAGCAATGCGAGCATGAGTCAGCCTGGTGCGAAAGAGTGTTTGAAGGCGGGGGTACGCACCAGCAGGGAAGATGTAGAGCTCCTCGCCCGGAATCTCGTTGAAGACGGAGATGGGTGCCTGGAAGTTCTTAGCGATGACCTCCTTCGGGGTGTGGGCCAGCCAGTCGGTGATGAGGAACGTGCCGTCCTCGTCGAAGGTGCCGTTGTCGAAGACCTGGGGTGCACACCCACTCAGTATCTGCGTAGTGCCATCTCGAAAACACGACCAACCAGCAGAAACTCGGCGCCATCCTCAGTCGCATTCGTAGCTTGAAGAGAGTGCGGGACGCCGGCCGGGAAGAACCATAAGTCACCCTTGTTCTGTTGACAAAAATAGAGTCAGAAGGCAGTCTAAAAATATATCGCTAAAATACGTACGGCAGTTCCGACAAAGTTCTGACCGAGCTGATTGACGGCCGTTACTTGCACGGAGCCCTGAGATGTAGAATTTATAGAACTGCTCGCCGCAGACGATGTCGTTGTATGCACTCACCCGAGTGACATATGCCCACTCGGAGGCGGTATGCCAGTGGAGTTCGCTTTGCGAGACGACGTTAGCCAGAACGGACTAGCATTGAATTACGGCTTACCGAATGGCGCCAGCCTCGAGGCGCATGTCAACTCCTGCGAGCTCGGTGGCGGCAGGTAGCTGGTCGACTAGCGCAGTCACTTGGTCAACTGTTGCTCGGCGCTTGCATACATGTCAGGTACTCACCGTTCTGCTGGCGAGCCCATCCGCCGGTCTGGAGGCGATTGTGGCTCAAGCTGAACGGCCACTTGGCGTTGGCCCTGCAGAACCAAGTTACGGTCAGTATCTTTAGAACGGGTCGAGCTAGCCAAGGAGAGTTACGTACACCAAGCCGTTGTCAGTCGTGGGCGGCGCGAGCAGGTCTGGGTTCTCGAGGTCGAGCGGCACGTTCTGGGGGCCGATGACCGTCCCACCGAGTGAGTCACGAATTGCCTCTGGCGTGCCGGTGTAGTCAGAGGTCCAGGCGACGTAGTTGGGATCGTCCGACGCAGGCGCCACGGTCTCGGAGACCGGCGGCGCGGACACGGTTGACGAGGGTTCGGTCTCGGAGGACGACAATGCAGGCGATGGAGAAGAGGCTGCTGGGGAGCTGGCGGACAGTGGGGCCGCCACAGAGCTGGCAGACGGCGAGACTACCGATGAGGCCGCTGGCGCGGCAGCGCCGCGGGACGCAAGCAGGAGTGCGCAGGTCACAGAGATGAAGAGGTTCCTGAGGGACATGTCGAACGAGACGTCGTCGAACGAGGTGAAGGCGACTGAGAACAGTGGTCGAAGTGGCGGCGTCGTGCTGCTGCTGATGTTAGCGTGCATCTACTGGCTTTTATATTCGGAACATACCACCACTGGGCTCTTTTGCTGTGTCGACTTGGTACAAGTGATCAGTCATGGGCAGCCGCGGTTCGGAGTTAGCAGCGCTGCTCGGGTAAGCACGGGAGCTCTCAGCAACGAAGTAAAGAGGCATCGCATGCCCTGTGCGTAGTTGGAACAGCGCTTCTCATTGGCTCTCAGCAGCCGGGCAGAGCGACAAAACTCATGGTACTTACGGCCCTCGCGTTGGAACTGCGGACGATGCTTCCAGCATGTCCAGAAGACCAGGAAGATCATATGGACGACCTACTAAGAATAAGCCGCAAGAGTCTCGCATAGTTGATTTCCTCGGTCGTACGCCGAGGCAAATTGAGGTAAAAATTCAGCTGGTGCAAAACCGGCCGGATGAGTCTAAAAATGGCGGAAATTGATGGTTTGTTTCTTGTCTTTTCAGGAAAAAACCAGAGGAAATCTGAGATACTTATTCAACCAGCTCTGATTGAATTTGCAAGGGGGAACTGCGCTTACCATCCGGTATCATGAGCGCAAATCGGGTCCTTATTTTCTAGACGAAGCGCGCAGGTACAGCACGCGGTCACCAGATGGAGCCCTTGGAAGCTTAATTGTCGAGAGTGAGAGTGATATCATGGCTGCCAATGCTGTACAAAGACAGGCAGATTGCTCTGCCCAGTATGTCCATTGTCATCGGATGTGGTACTGTACCGCGTTTAGTATCTCCGCAGCAGGGCACGCGTAAATTTGAAGGGTGCGTCATGCCAAATGGTGCAATTAGAGATAGAAGTGGTTTTACCTGCAAGACGTGGAATTGGCAGCGTGCGGCGTGCCCATCAGGAAAAATACACATGAAGGACCAGTATCTTTGCACAGATATGCTCTGAAAAAATAAAAATAAATTCTTTTTCTCGTGACCTGCAAGCATGCTGAGATAGTTTCGCGTCAGCTCAGGCAGGGTATAGTGTACTCCCGGAAGTATCGGTGGCGACTGGTAGGCAGGTATTGTCTGAGACCGGTCTTTCCTGTGGGAAAAAGCTTCGGAATTTGGCAGGTGTGTGTGCGATATTCATCGGCACGGAAAGGACATTGCACTGGGACATTGGGCTTACAGAGGACAGTCGCTGTTACAGAGAGCGCGGCGAGTCAAAACAAGAGAGCTTAAAATCGATCGCGCATCACGTGATGACGTACCGGCCAGCACCGGTCCCGGCCCCGTCTAAAGCCGGAGGCTCGGATGCAACCTGTATTCAGTCGTGTATGTTATCGACTCAAACGTATGTTTTTGTGTCGCCGCATCGTCCTCAAACCGACTCGCAGATATCAAAGTAAGCTGCACGGGGCGCTCCTGCGATGGCGTTTGACATGGACAAGTGACTTGTTGTTCGGGATTGCGAGAGCACTCGGAACTGAGAAGGTGCGCAGCCGAAAGATCTTCGTACGGAACCCTACTAATGTCTTACTTTAGAAAGGCAGCATAGCGACAGTATACCTACACGAGGTCCGACTCGAGACGCTGCCTGTGATATGGGTCGCAGGAGCCAAGCCTCCCGGAAGCAGAATCCATTACCAATTCAGATCTCTCAAATGTGAGTGCATCTTTGTCGGTAGGGAGAATCGTCGCATGCTGATGGCCAGGCTCCTTCAAGCTCACCGACAGGGAGAGCTCTGTCCTGCGGATTTAAACGTACCACATCATACACCGAGGCAAGAACATGCTGACTTCGGACAAAGTGTGTACTCACCGATCGCTGATAGGTGTGCCGCTGCCGACGACCAGGATGAGACATGCTCTATTCCTCATGCTTGTGTCCCCAATTTTTGTCTGTCCTCGCAAGTCCTCTCAGCAAAGATGTGAGCCGAACACGACTATCACAACACAGAGTCAGGCCGCACCCGTAACGACGCCTAATAGTATCAATTCGTTCGTCAGTGCCCGTAAACTCGCTTTTGTGAAGAATTATAATTGATAACAACACACAGCTTGACGCTTGGCCGGACTGAAGCCGGACGTAGCTGCGGAACCATGTGCCATCGGTGGGAAACAGCACGACTTTACTCCTCCTGCCTTATCAGACGCGGCACCTTCAATGTCATGCGGGCCGGGAAGCTTTGTGTCCGGTCATGTCTGGTGCCTGGCATGGATGATCTCCGGGGCCTTCGTGGCGCACGTCCCCATTTGTCAGGCGACTTCACCCGCGACCTTCGTCCAGCGTCGCTACAACCCATCGTTGTCTCAACCGCGTTAGTTCATGTTCGATACGGTCCGAACAAACACTCACAGCCATCTGAGCTGGGTAAGTATGGTCGGCGAGTACAGACAAGCTAGGGTCGCTCATCCCTAAAAATAGCACACATCAATAGACCATCACCATCTTCTGGTGACGGTGACGCCGGTACTTTCATAATCGTTCCTTATTCTCGTCTATGCGGCTTGCACTTTCGACAGAAGCTCTCTTTATCTATTTATTGAGCTTCACGTAGGCATGGAACAGAGGGTGATGAAAAGGCCTGCCTACGAAAATCACGACGTGTCTGTGATTATCTTCGAGACGCCGCCCACCTTCGGCGTCGGGCAGTTGGTAACGAGTCCCCGGTCCATTTTCTAACACACCTGGTAACAAATGGGAAGCAAATAATCCCGTGCTTGGAGTTGGGTGTTATTTTTGGTGGCCCCCGGAATATGCAGGGTCTTGATATATGCACTAATGGGAATCACGAATGAGCGTGCCGCACGAAGATGATGCGCGAGTAAGATCCGCTGCCGTTTGCATTGCATGGTCTTTCCGACCATCTGATATGTGAGACCTACACACATTGCAAATTGCCCGGTTGGCTCATTCGTATAGGCTAAATGCTTCACGAGTTACCTCGGCATCGAGACAAATGTAAGCTGTCAAAAAGGCCTGTGACGGAGAACTAATTTCTCGTCGGGACACCTGTTATCAAGGGTAGCGCAGCGAGCGAGGGTACAACATGTTAGGCTCGGACATTCACAATCGCCAGTGCTTCAAAAAACCGTAGCGTCCCGAGGCATCCCTACGCCTCCGACAAGAGCGTCCAACGCATCATATCGCGATCTCCATTGCCAGCGGGGAATTCGGGTGCCCAAAGTTCCTAGGAATGCACGTCCCAAAATGCCGGTTGATACACTGCGGCTTGGGACGGGTACGAGGTGATGCATACGCTTGGCGCCATTATGGAGGCCGAATGACCATCGCCCATATACAACGGATCTATAGTGTCTCCTTCCAGCGCCGCGGAGGCCATATGCGGGGAATAGTCAGCTTGGAGCACAGCTCACGGTACGGGTATGAAGCTCACGGGACTGCGCTGGCCTGGCCCACGAGGAGACGACTCGGAGGATGTTGTGTCATAACGTCCGCCCGAACATTACTCTGATCGATGTGTACAGTGACATACACTACGGGCATGGGCCGATTTCAGGCCATCTGAAATGTCCCGGTCAAGTCATCAGAACGGTTTCCTTTCCGGTAGTGGTTGAGGGTCCGGTCCAGTCCGGTCTTTTTCAGAAATTGTGTCGGACCAGGACTCTGACCGGTCAAGGACCAGCACAAGTTTGTGCAGGACCGGACTAAGACCAGGTCCTGGTCCTGTGCAGTCCTCCTTGCAGTCCAAGACCAGCCATGACCGGTCTAGGACTGAATTCAGTCTAAGACCAGTTCAGACCAGTCCAGACCAGTCCTCCCCTGGTAAATATCACACAAATCAACCAATTTCAACTTAGAGTTGCATGTACAAGTGGCACCCTCAAGCTAGCTAGCGTGCATGGAAATGTTATGGATTTCAAGCCAGCAGATGGTCGGGGTACCATGCTTGGCTTCTCTGGAGTGTGAGGTGGCATCAGAGCCTATGAGCTGGGGTAGCCTGGTGATGTGCGAGTATGGTGGAGTGCTATGAGGCCTCCAGATAGCCTAATGCCACCTCCAGGGTGTCCACGCCGAGGTATTTCACAATATGCACACTGGTGGACAAACCCTCAGATAGGTATGAGATGGTCCATCTGGGTGCAGCCACTCAAAGGCGCACATAGAACGTTGCAGTGCTGCACCTTCTGCAGCTTGTTGGCACCCTGGCACTCCCAACTGTGACAGGTGCCTGCTACATCATGTCAGCTTTTGCTGTCTTCCACTTGTGTGCAGCCACCTTTGTGCATTTCATCTGGTGCATCCTCTCTTTCTTCTGTCTTCCTTGATGAAGGCAGAGGAACTTGAATTGGCCCAGGATCTTGCTGAGACA
>NW_006767632.1:50678-54697 GCF_000300595.1 Phanerochaete carnosa HHB-10118-sp | reverse complement strand
TGATGCCACGGTGCCAACGATGAGCTGGATATTTTCAAGGTGTTAATGTACGAGTGCGAGCCTTGGTAAGTGAGCGCACATACAGGGGTTAAACTGAGCTGAAGATGCTGCACGAAGTCAGCTGGGGATGAGCGGCAGTAGCATGCATAGCGCACTCACATTCAGTCGGTACCTCGGGACAATTACCATTATAGTCACTTGGCTGACCCTGCTGACAGGTTGAGGTTGTTCCGAGACAATGATAGAAAAGTCATTTGATAGAGGTGACAGCATAATATCATGCAGAGCATGAGGATCTGAGTAGTCCTAATTCCGACCTACACATCAAGGATCAGTATGCGCATCCACCTACATGGGGTTCAATCTCTGGTACAAACCATACCAGTGCACTGCTGCAAGAGCCTTCCCGATGCTGTGATTTAGGTCCGTCAGGGTGATGTTGGTGCGATTATGAGCAACAATACCCAGCTCTTCTGCTACGAAGCTAGCAGAGCAGTTAGTGTTTCAAGAAGCTACACACAGAAACAAACCCACATATTGAAGGCAGTCGGCAATTGCGTCAAGCTTATGGAGACATTGTCGAAGGAGTCAGAGTTTATTGGCAAACTGTTGTTATGTGCCGAAGAAACAATCAGCCCAGCGGCAGTAACGTTTGTGATGGTGTTGCTCGGGTTTGCAAAGTTCAGGAATGCATCGTTCCCATGGCCGCTGGAAGGTGAGAGAATCAGAGCATTCTGAGCCTGCATGCCATGTTATATTAGTCACACAACCAAGAGTGTAATCGAGTTAAGTAGTCTCACCGCTATAAGCCGTGAGTCAGTCGGTGTTAGATTGTCCGGCCACGAGAATGTAGTCCAGAATGCCTCAGACGGTTCAGGAGGTGAAGCAAGCGGCTGCCGCGTTGTCGCAGAGATATTGATTTGCTTATCGTTTATCTCCACTGCACAAGTGACCACTTGGACCGCAGTCATTAAGACTGAAGAGATAGTAATCAATTTAGAGTATAATGCGAAAGATTTTTACCCCACTCACCTTCCGGGCTGTTGCCTGTAGCGTCTGTTCCGATGGTTTGCACCTCGATGAATGTGGTGGGGATCCAGGGTTACCGGTCAAAGTCGGGACTCCTGCGCCTGACGAATCAGCAACGGAGACAGTGGTTCCTATAATGATTGGAGCCCAGCAATCTCTCTGATCTTGGTTTGGAGTATTACACATGGGAATGTTGGAGACAACACCGGTGTACACAGCCTGATAGTCTGTGAGTAAAAAGTGTCAACGAGCTGAAGAGCATGAAAAAGGATCAACTATACAGAGTAATTTTAGCCCTATTTCAGCACTGTCTGGGCCATCCATGACGTAGTACACCGTTGGTATGGAGGTATCTTCTATCATGTTGTCAGGCTGAATGTTCAGCAACACCATGCATTGCACATTATACACCGATGCATTCACCATGGTGTTACCCGTAGCACTTGGAATTTGAGGGATGATATCATACACCATGTTGTCCAGCAGTGCGACCTTCTGTATCTGACCATAAGCAAGCAGGACATCATATGCAGGCACCATGCTATTTGCGCCAGATAAAATCAGCCACACTACTAATATGTTATGCATGGGACTCACTTTGCAGTGTAGTTGGCGTTGGTAAGGTTTGTCAACTGCAGTGTCGGCATTGTTGCAGTGTACAGCACAACATGGAAGAAGCCCTGGATGCTGATGTGCAGCGCGAACACACAAAGCAAGTAGAGAGTGATGCAAGATACGCCCCAGGCTGCGGCGCTTAGTTTGGTTTGCTGCCAAAGTGATTCTAAGGCCGATTCAAGACCTAGCCATGCTGAAGCCTTATTGTGGACGGCCGTGAGGGTTTGTCGAGCGCTGAGATCATTTCGAAGGGCGCGACGCTGGGTTAAAAGCACGAGGATGGCATTGTACCCCTTAAACAAAAGCATGAGTAAATACATGGCATGCCAGAAGGATATGCAAGACTTACCGTTGCGAAGATCTGCAAAATTGTACCCACAAAGAGGGGAGCCCATGTAGTGGTGGAGCTATCAAAGTGTATTGTGATAGCATGTTCGTAGTGGTGCGAGATGACCACAAATAGGGCTGCATGTATGAGAACATGCAGGACATGCAGGGAGAAGCAGAGGATCATGTCACGCTGGTAGTGATACCTTTCGAGCTTGTGCATAGCTCTCCTGTCTCGAAGTCCTGTGAGAGTCGTCACCTCCGAGATTTCTGTAGCAGCAGGTATAGAGTCATGTGAGTCATGTGGGGTAGTAGCCACCATGGTGAGTGAGTGTAGTATGCGTTAGTGCGAAGCTCAGAAGGGCTATCTAGCTTATGTAGCTTTAGCTACGGCAGTCACATCAGTTATAAATAAGATGCCTGCTGTGACTTTAGTTACCGCAAAGTGCCGTTTTTGATTTGTGATGGACCGTATAGCCAAGAGTCTCAGTTCGGTGGCTTAGACACGGGAACTTATTAAGTTACACCAGACTAGCCACTCAGAAGCGCCCATGAGTGGCTAAGACACTGAAAAGCCCCAAAAATGGTGTGGGCAGGAATTGAACCCGCAGCCTGAAAGTAACCACAGTGCGCTATACCACTAAGGCATAAGACCTTGCAAACATTGGGTTGGAATTGGCCTATAATACCACTTTTCCACCTTAAAGTCTTAGCCATAACATCAGAATATGCCTTTGTACAATTACATTCCATTGCTTTAATACGTAATAATTGGCTAAAATACAGGACTTTGGGCAGCTAAGACACTGATGTGGCTAAGACACCAGTGTGGCTAAGACACCAGCATGGCTAAGACATTGAGACATTGAATATTTGCCATTGATTCCACTTGAGTATAATTCATCTACTCAGGTGTCTGAGCCACACTGGTGCTTTAACCATGCCATTAGAATATACATATGTACAATAAGCAGAATCAATAGCAGATATTTAATATCTCAATGTCTTAGCCACACCAGTGTCTTAGCCATAACATCAAAATACACCTTTGTACAATTACATTCCATTACTTTAATACCTAATAATCAGCTAATATGACTTTGGGCAGCTAAGACTAAGGTGGAAAAGTGGTATTATAGGCCAATTCCAATCCAATGTTTGCAAGGTCTTATGCCTTAGTGGTATAGCGCGCTGTAGTTACTTTCAGGCTGCGGGTTCGATTCTTGCCCGTGCCATTTTTTGGGCTTTTCAGTGTCTTAGCCACTCATGGGCTTTCCAGTGTCTTAGCCACTCATGGTAAGGCTCCAACCGTTTAGTTTACGTGTAAACTTTTTTTGTAAACACACAGTAAACGGTTGTAAATGTTTATAAACAGTTTATAAACAGTAAACAAACAGTTATTACAGGGATCTAACCCACTCTAGTGGATTGTGCCAGATTAGCCTCTGAGAAACCTGTGTGAGCCGACTGCTCTACTTGAGCCTGAAAAGAGAGGTACAAATGTCAGTACTTGAGCAACGCAAGGTGCTTGCTTGAGGCGCGAGAGAAAAGCGAGGCCGCAGCTTCTTACTTACAATATTGATGTCCCAAACACTAGGCCCGACTCAAACGTGTATAGATAGTGCACCTACTCATGCGTACAGGGAAGGAGCAATGCGTGCATCACATCCCGAGCACGGACCGGCCATCAGGCAGCATCTGAACACTTTGTACCTCAAGCATCGTGCTATGGTCATCCCTATGGCCTGCTGGTGTCCCCTACGCATAGTACGCAGATTGCGGGCACACGAATAGTCTCGATCGGCCAGTGGAGGTTGTGGGAGGACAAACACTGGCAATCACAAGCTGTGGGAGTGGTATTGCCAGGCAGCACTGTACTGCAAGGGTAAGACCTACAAAGGTATCTGTGGGGCTTGTAAGAAGCTTGCGGTTCCGCCTTTAGAAGGTTGGCATGTCCTATCATTGACCTCGTCATTGAGAAGTGGGCCAATAACCTATGCGAGTGTTAGCCTGGCACTTCGGGGGTGACACAACATACTCTCGCGCTA
>NW_006767632.1:39850-50506 GCF_000300595.1 Phanerochaete carnosa HHB-10118-sp | reverse complement strand
GGCTAAGACATTGAGACATTGAATATTTGCCATTGATTCCACTTGAGTATAATTCATCTACTCAGGTGTCTGAGCCACACTGGTGCTTTAACCATGCCATTAGAATATACATATGTACAATAAGCAGAATCAATAGCAGATATTTAATATCTCAATGTCTTAGCCACACCAGTGTCTTAGCCATAACATCAAAATACACCTTTGTACAATTACATTCCATTACTTTAATACCTAATAATCAGCTAATATGACTTTGGGCAGCTAAGACTAAGGTGGAAAAGTGGTATTATAGGCCAATTCCAATCCAATGTTTGTAAGGTCTTATGCCTTAGTGGTATAGCGCGCTGTGGTTACTTTCAGGCTGCGGGTTTGATTCTTGCCCGCGCCATTTTTTGGGCTTTTCAGTGTCTTAGCCACTCATGGGCTTTCCAGTGTCTTAGCCACTCATGGGCGCTCCCGAGTGGCTAGTCCGGTGTAACTTAATAAGTTCCCGTGTCTAGGCCGCCGAACTGAATCAGCTCGTATGGCTTTCATTATTGTGAGTCTATCTTTTAGCAGCCAGTCTACAATGATAGCGAGCGTTTGTTTCTTGACATGGAATCAGCAATGCGCCACCGTCAACATGCAGACGACATACGCTCGGATCTCATTGGAGGACCTGCTGCAGTACGCCAAAGCTGACCTCGGCCTCGGCGCAGAACTAGACTATTGGCAGGACAAAGTTGGGAAGGTCCAGACCAACACAGGGACGTACGAGGCTATCGCAAAACGTACCTATCCGTTGTCCGCCCATACCCGCGAGGAGTCACCCTTGGTGAAGTTGGTGCTGCCATCATGCGCGACGCAAGCGACGTAGTCACTGTTATCAGGGACAATATCAGTCTCATGATGAACATTTATATTGTCGAGCCGGGCACTGCGCGCAAGGGTGGACAAGCCGGAATACTTCATTCCGGAAACTTTATACAAGGCTCTGAGCACAAGCCTTGGAAGTCAGCTTCCTCTATCTCATCTGTTACGCTTTCGTCCCCCGCGAAAGATGGTGTTGTCGGAACATGCGCCGGCGCATCAAAGCTCTTGGCGCCCAATCCCGGTCACCGGAGCCAAAAGCGCCCTTAGCGTCTCGGGACTCAGACCCTAACATAACCGGTGCGTCTTAGGAATAGCTATTAGGCCTTTCTCTGCCTAGCACTCACGCAGAAATCACGTATTCTACACGTCGGGTTGCCCAGAAACGCAATACTGTATCGGAACATCACCCACCACCTGGAAAAGCTGAAAGAAGTCGCCGGCCCATAGCTTGAATCCCTGTTTCTGTTTTCGCCAAGTTGGCCTCAAAATCTAACATCCGTGTTATAATGCGCTCTAGTGAACGCGCGAGCCAACGCTAGGTGACGCAGGGTGGCCCGGACGGCAAAGCAACTTCGATATCCCCAGCTCTGCTATGACAATGAGGCCACGTATAATAGTCTGCGTCGCTTAACACTCTTTGTCCCCCAGGAATCATACATCTGGGCCTCCGAGTCTCTGAAGGGAGCTGGGCGCCGAGTGTAGATTGTCGTCAAAGGCGGGGCGAACGGCAGGGTATTGCAGTTTTCTGCATTCTCCGTGTCGGAGTATATCAAGGTGTGCCCAAGGCTGCATGTTCCCTATCCTTCTCCCTCTGAAGCTTCCCTTCCTCTAGCGCGGTCATTATCTTGACCCATGAGCTCCCAGTATCAGAAACTGAAGCGATCCATTTCTCACGGCGTTGTCAAACAAATTACACCCTGCGTTGCGGTGGAGAGCACGCAGCTTTATATGAACGCTCCCTCTCCTGGGACCCTAACAATACCAATGCCGACATCTTTTGATACAAACTCTGACGGTTCCTCTATCGAGACCGCGGATGCGTCTGCGACGGTTCAGGTGGACCACCTGCCGGTGTTGGCGTCTGTCGTAAACTTCGACTTTTCGGTGCGTTGTGCCACGAACGGCTGAGCCGACGTTAGATCTGACGTTTTTGGACGTCTAAACAGCTTATTGACAAACCTATCTACAGCTGGCTAACCTCGAAAAGGCTGTGGTCGAGGACCACGCGCCAAAGCACACCCGTGAACTCGCGCCTCCGCCATACTACAAGTTCGATGAAGCGTCCTCTGTGCTGTTTCGCCGCGGGTCTACCGAGCAGGACCGTTCCTCAGGTGAATGCTACAAGTGTCAGGGTCCGATATTCGGCGGACGTATACATGAGTGCGCTCTATCAATAATTCTACACTGCTACGTATTAACATCAAATGCTGCAGGTGCTTGCCGAAGTACTGGGCCTATCGTTTGACTGCCTGCTGCCTGGCTTCCTGCTGCAAAAGCATCAATATCATCTAACAGTTACCTCGTCCGCATCGTATAGGGCTCCGTAGTATCGTGTTGTATTGCTGTACCTGTATATCATTTAATTCTTGCAACGCCTTCGCTGTGCACGTTGAGTCCACGTTCGCTATCCTATACGAAATTACAGTACGTTTCATATAATTTTTGGTCATGGCCAACTGAGGACCGCCTTTGCTGTCTAGGGTGGCCTCCATGAGGAGAGCTCTGCAGCGTCGATGTGTATGTTGATATCATGGCTCTGCAGAGCTATGCAAAGCAGAAACAGAGCAGAGAACGGATACAGGAGCGACCGTCGATCGTTGCACTGAGCAATAGACGTCAAGAGCCGCAAACCTCGGAAACCAAGATGCCTCGCGTCCTAGCCACGCCCACCGCGCGGCCAAGACAGTGCGGCACAGTTCAGTTCGTCCAGGGGCGCAAAACTTCGCACGAGGCGCACGAAGATGTTAAGGCTAGTGAAGCGGCGGTGAGACAGTTCAGGTTTTACGACAATCGGAAAACAGCGGCGCATTTCGAGTGGGACGGAGGCATCTGTATCCGGGAGCTGAGGCATGAAGGATGGTTCGGAGGGGATATTACTGGGTGCTTGCACATAGCGGACCCATCGATGTCGAAGGCGAGAGCCGGTGTTTGACAGTCCTCGCCATAATCGTGACCCAAGACGGAACTTTAGGCATTCTTGCACCTCCAGGTGTTGTGTCGCATAGGCGATGTTCTCAAACGATGGTTACCTGCGCATACCCGAGAAGGACGCGACGCCCTCGAGCGAGTGGGGAATGACAAGCCGTAAAGAGCAGCGGACGAATGTGCCCGCCAGCCGGTCCGTGTAGAATAAGGACGCGCGTGAGATTTATTTGTCGCCGCTTGTTCTTGAAACTATCGATGTCGTCCGCGACCACGCCCAATATCATGAGGAGCAGCTCAGATGGTAGCATTCTCGGCGTTGTCCAAGTCGGCCCCGGAGGCCAGATTCCGGAGCTGTCTAACGAGCCAAGCACATGAACGGTTGGCACACCTTGATAGTAGAATAAACCGGCACTCCCTCCCCAATGAGAGCATATATACAGATCGAACGATCTAGAGCGGCTCCACGACCATGACGATATCTCTTACGGAATGAAGTTGACGACAATACAAGTTAGCAACGGTTGATGACGCGTGACGACTGAAGCGAATGTAACAGGATGAATATGAAGAACACTATGTAAGCGAAGAGAGTACAATACTAGTGAACATGACGAGCGCGAAACCCATTGACAGCGCATTCCTAGCTTCGTTACGATCGTTCCAGTTGTTTTGCCACCCCTACTGCCTCCTCTCTCGCCTGCCCAAGCTGTGGATCCAAGTTATTGTTCGGGTCTATCTGCTCCGCCCCCTGCGACGGTCCCGCTGCTGCTGCTGCTGCTGCCGCGGCCGCGGCCGCCGCGAGCGTCGCGGCGCTCGCTGTGTTCGCCATCGCCTGCTGCTGGTCTGCACCCATCCGGAATGGCGATGGCGCAACTAGTGGGCGATGGAACCGGGCGCGAAAGTCGTTTGGGGACCCCTGTGCAGGTGGTGGCTCATGGACATATTGCTGGTGATTGACGGCGTTGATCGCTTGGTTAACGGCGTGAGTGGTCATAGCAGTATACTGGGAGACCGACCCGTCTGGTACATGCCCGCCGTCCGGTTTGTTCGCCGCGGCGGCGGCCGCGTTTTGTTGCGCGTAGTGCATACGCCGCTGCGAGGCGCGTCAGCCATGACACGAGGATATGAAACGTTAGGCGGCGTACCTGCTGATCCCAATGATCCCATGCTTGAGCAATAATTGGCTCAAGCGAGGCGAGCTCTTCGTTGCTCATGTTCAGTGTGCGAAGGAGATGCGCCTTGAGGAGAGGCGCGCAGGAGAAGGACAGGAGCAGGGTCGACGCGAACGTCTGCCCACCTAATGGCTGGCCCTGGGGGAACGGCGGTTCGTGCATATGGGGGTGCTGCGCATGTGCGTGTTGCTGCATGTCATGAATAATTGGCTGGTACTGGCCATCTGCGTTGAGACGATACTGGACCTCTTCGATGCCCGGGAGAAGCTCATTGCCCATATCGAGGCCAAGCTCCCTCAACTTCTTCTGCTTCACCAGCGCACGGTGTTTCCGTTGCCTTTCCCTCGCCGCCGCACGCACTTTCTCGCGGCGCGCGGCCTCTTCTGGTGTTATCTCTTCGCCCTTCTCCAGAGGCGCGAACTGCGGCTGCTCCGGCTCGGGGGCGGGCTCGTCGACAGGTGGCGGGGGTGGCTGCTGCACCTGCGACATGGCCAGCAACGTATTCAGCCCAGCCTGGCGGTCTCGCTCGCGCTTTCGCCGCTGTCTTTCAGCAGCTTTCTCTCGCTTGTTCCTCTGACTCTCCGTCTCGTTCTCGCGAGACCGTTTGCGGGAAGACGGCGGCGTTGTCGAGATAGGGGCTTGGTGTGGATCCATGATTCGTCTGCAATGAAGAAAACACGTCTATTCGTCGCCGTCGTCGTTGTCTGTGCACACGACGAACGTTACAGGGCCGTGACCGTGCGACGTGACGGCGGGGGGCGGGCGGGCGACGGTGTTGTGACCGGGGCCGTGACGGTTCGAGGACAAGATGGGACAAACAATGTCACACAAAGTTTTGTTATCCGTGGCGTGAGAAATATCTGCCTCATTCTCTTGGTAGTCGATTCCGTTTAGTACGGCTCGTATTTCCTGTCTATAGCCTTATCTCCACATACGCGCAGCTGTATATGCACTGACGATACATCAGCCTTTGAATATCTTTTGCTCGGACCCGCGTGCAACGGCCGTAACATGGATGTTGACGCATAGTTTTAGTGGTGGAAGTAGCGCACGACCGTAAAGAAGGTTATATGGTTATAGCAGATGGAACAAATTTCGAGCTCATAGTGCACTGCTCTAGTGATGCAGAGAGATCCGGCTTCACTTCACCCCCGCGACGGTGCCAGTGACCGCAGCTGACCGCAGAGCTTGCAGATGTGTTTCTTGAGTATCGAAGTGGTCTCTAGCAAAAGTGCATAGGTGCAATGATAGTACGCCGTGTCTGGCTGCCGTCGACCATAAACGGCTTCCTAGATGTGGGGCGAAGCGTATGAGAAAGACCGTCGGTAAAATGACGGTTATGGGCAGTCTGCGTCGTTGCTACCGTTATGCATGGTGGTAACAGCACACACTCTGGTGGTATGATACATAGCGTTTTACTTGACAGTCGAGAGGTATTGATGAAGGAGTTAAGTCGAGGAGGGCTTCGGCGGTGGTTCTGTAGGTGGTACACCCCACTCCGGCAGGCCGGCCGGTCGTGGAATGCGCTTGTTCTCCCAAACATCGTCCTGAGCAGCGCTGAGCCGCTGTACGGCTACGATCAGCGCAGGAATACTGTGGAGCGCAGTAGGACGCACGTAGTATTCTTCCCGAATATCGACCTTCCTCCTGTTCTTCGCGAGCCCAAGTTCCTGCTCTTTCGTCACCTACGCACGCCATGAGGCTCCGGACACTCAGAATATAACGGCTCCCATCCATACGTTCTGTATTTTCTGGTCTTGCAAGTCGTACCGCGTCTGGACGAAGCTTTGCATGCCAAACGAAGCACCAACTATGATGAGCACGAACGGGATACCGAACAGAGCCGGATGTTTCCGCAGAAGAACATGGGCAGAATTCGATTTCAGAGGATTGTTTTGAAACGTCGGCATACCATCCGAGGCCGCAGGGAAGAGTGCACGAGGATGGAAGTGGTAAGTGACTGAGTGTTGGTGACACAGTCGATTTGTGAGCGGTAAGCAACCGAGTAAGTACAACAGTAAGGAATAGATCAAGCTAGGTAATCGAATGTAAGAGGGTGAAATGAAGCAAGTAAGCAGTGACATAAGTGGACCTGTCGAGCGTTACCACTATAAATTGCGAATTGATCTGTTTTGATTCTAAAATGACTCCTCTATTTCACACCATCGTGTTGCGCTATTCGCTGGTAGCAATTCTCCTCCAAGAGAATCTTTACCAGTATGAGCGGTATGTCAGCCAGTTTGTCGAAATATTCTCAAGGCTGAACTTACGTTGCTTTGCGCAGTAACTGTTGTTCTCGGCGCCCAGTGGGGTGACGAGGGCAAGGGAAAGCTCGTAGACGTGCTTGCCGGCGAGGTCGACGTATGTGCCCGCTGTGCTGGAGGAAACAATGCAGGACACACCATCGTCGCACCTGTCGGACCTAACAACGTGAAGAAGACGTTCGCCTTCCACCTTCTTCCTAGCGGTGCGTGCTGCTTGTCGTGCATAATCTTTTTCGCGTGTTTAACGCGACAACAGGTCTCGTGAACCCAAAGTGCACTGGAATCATTGGAAACGGAGTCGTCGTTCACGTTCCTTCCTTCTTCGCCGAGCTTGATGCGCTCCAGGAGCAGGGTGAGCGCGTTCGAGAAGTCAGATGTGTATCTTGCCTTACCCCTCTTCTCAGGTCTTGACTGTGCTGGGCGGCTCTTCGTCTCTGATCGTGCGCACCTAGTCTTCGACTTCCACCAGATTGTCGATGGTTTGAAGGAAGTCGAACTCGGTGGCTCGAGGTATGCCTTCGCCCCCAAAGCATCCGTCCACGCGCTGACGTCTCGCCTAGTATTGGAACAACCAAGAAGGGCATTGGCCCGGCCTACTCCGCCAAGGCGTCGCGCTCTGGCCTCCGTGTTCACCATCTCTTCGATCATGAAACATTCGCCGCCAAATTCCGCAAGATCGTCGAGGGCAGATTTAAGCGCTATGGCTACTTCGAATATGACACCGAGGGCGAGATTGTCAGGTATAAGGTTCGTTTCCTTGCAAAGCTCTGACCATTGGCATGTGCTCAACTTGTGCTGCAGGCACTTGCCGAACGGCTGAGGCCGTATGTTGTCGACAGCGTTATCTATATCCATGAGGCAATTGGCGAAGGCAAGAAGATTCTGGTCGAGGGTGCAAATGCTCTGATGCTCGACATCGACTTTGGCACGTACCCCTTTGTCACCTCGTCTGCGACAACCATTGGTGGTGTCTGCACCGGTCTCGGCATCCCACCGAAGATGATAGGCACCACCATTGGCGTCATCAAGGCGTACACCACTCGCGTTGGCGGGGGGCCCTTCCCCACTGAGCAGCTTAATGTTTGTCCTTTTCTCCTAATGCTACTTGTACAGATCTAATGATTGCCTGGCAGGACATCGGCGTGCATCTGCAGGAAGTCGGACGTGAGTTCGGTGTCACTACTGGGCGCCGTCGCCGCTGTGGATGGCTCGACCTGGTCGTCATGAAGCATTCATGCCTCATCAACGGCTACGACAGCCTCAACCTTACCAAGCTCGATATCCTTGACGACCTCAAAGAGATCAAAGTCGCTGTCAAGTACCTCTTGGATGGCAAGGAGCTCCCTGGATTCCCCGGTATGTACTTCGCTCATTATATCTAGTGTGGCACTGACGATGGCCTAGCCGACCTTGGTGTACTCGAGAACGTTAAAGTTCAGTATGTCACCCTTCCCGGATGGCAGACTTCTATCGCCAACATTACCTCTTACGATGCACTCCCGGAGAACTGCAAGAAGTACATTGAGTTCATTGAAGAGTTCCTTGTTACCCCGATAGAATGGATCGGCGTTGGTCCCGGTAGAGAGAGCATGATTACGAAGGCAAAGACTTCATAGTCCTGCTGTAAAGTATGTAGAACATACAAACGAATGTAGAAGTGAGCTTCTCGCATCCCGGCGCAAATTCAGGGAATACTATGGCGGGAGCGAATGGTACAAATTGGCCAGTAGAGCGTGCCGGATTGACTCGCTCCTCACACCCCGAACCAGCCCCGAACTGTATGCGACATGTGGGTAGGAAATAATGCCGAGAGACAGCTTTATTTGTAACTTGAGTCTGCTGAGAGGCGGGCAGGTGACTGTTGACGTTTCTTGATAGACTTTAGCGCGTTCTCGGGGAATTGGAGTTATAAGAGTAGAACCAATGGGTGTAGTCTCTTCACGGTCGAGGGGGATAAGCAATGCGCTCATCATGAGATTCGTGGCCTATGCTCCGCAAGCCAATTGCCTGGGCACTGAGAATGGCTATCCAGCACTTTGAGCATATATAGCACGAAGGCATGGGGTGGCAAGGCTCAAGCTTCATAAATTTAGCACTGCTCAGAGACATGCAGACGTCAGCAAGAATCTACGTCGTCTGGAGCTTTCAAGCTTCCGAACCCGCAGCTCAAGCGAAGGCTCACTTGCGACACGCCAAAGGCTCGAGATCTCCGTCTGTAGTCGCGATTGGACTTAGATATCACTAGTTCACTCCGCGTCGGTAGTCCTCTTCCGAAATATCATGGACCTGCGAGATTACCAGCGACGCACTGGGCACGGCAGACTGGAGATTAGGAGAACGACGCAAACGGTACAGCAGATGATAGGTTTGATACTTGAACAGGTAAAAGGTCTGTACAATCGGACATCAAGGGTCCGACTGTGCTACCGACAAACTCAGACTAACTTAGTGTATGTGACGGATAATGCGCGTCTTTTAATCGATTTATTATCCATAACCAAGCCCCGTTGTTCGGCACTCTGACTGGTATGCGGCACAAGCGGCCGCAGGCAAGGATGTCGTTGAAGATGTGATGTGGGTGGCCCAGGTGAGGCTTCGACTTCAGCACCAGCACCTATTTCTAACACGACCAAGCGACCCGGAAAATCGATACAAGTCCGCAGTGCAAGCAACTCATCCTGTCACAGGTTCGTCCCGTCGACGTATCTACGCTCATGGCAAAACGTGCCCCGAAGATGACGGCAATCTCGATCATGCCTCATGCTGCCCAGCACACCACTCGCGCGATTGGGGCGCTCTATGCATGTCGTAGCGCCGTCGTGTTTGTATCAGGAACTCCCTAGGACGTGCAGGCAGATTGAACCTTGTACACTCCTATAAACAGCACAGCGTAAGTCCATTATCACTGGAAACTGTCAGTGGTGTACCTCGATAGGACAAGGAAGACCAATTCTGGGACACCCAGCACTCGGTGAACACATATTTCCCGTACGACATCTAGCGAGAGGTTATCTATACCTAAGTTCGGAATATAATGGCGATACGAACTCTACTACCAAAGGAATGAGCTGGTCGCATGCGAGAAGGTACCGGTATCATAACGACGGACCGCGTCGAATAAGGACAAAGCATTGATAGTATCTTCGCCGCGGAGTTGTACGAACCGAGGATGCGAGACGAGAAACACCTCTCGTAAGAGAGCAATGACGGCGCGGTCGTCGATCTCGAGAGCTTTGAATAGATCAGAGCTGTCCGAACATACCAAATCTTTCGCAATCCAAGTTCTAGGGCTGAGCTTCAAGCTGAACGATCTGAAAAAAGCCGCACCTGTACGAGCTCCTGCCTACGTCTCCGCACCCGAGAAATGCACTGCACATGATTTAAAGCGCATTTGCAGGGACCACGAACGGCTCCGAAGACTTCGCAACTGCGGAAGGAAGACATCGATGGTACGCAGCGAGAATACATGGGCCTCCTACTATTTCGACATAACTTAAGGTAAGCTGCACGCTGGCGTGGGAGTGATGTGCTTGTCCGAGTCGAGGGAGGCCACCGTGCCCTGTCATAGGTGCTGAGCGCTGAGCGCTGAGTATGTGCATGACGAACATGACGCGACAAAATTTTTATCAGACCAGGCTACAACCTCTCGGTTTGACTTGCAGGACTTACTGTACCTAATCTGCGGTGCTCTCTCCTTGTTACACGTACGATTGGAGGAGACGCAGAGGACATGGATAGGGCCTTTAAGTTAGCAGATCCGCGTTTCTTAGGCTCAAGCTTCGCCCTATCACCGCCCGAAGAGCCTGACGTACCAAGATAGTCACCGTCCTCAAGAGAGATGCAAACGGTACATACATCAGCAAAAAAATAGGTTGTAGGCCAACGATGGGTTGTTATGCAAGCGTCTAGCAGCCTGGTGGATGCTGGCAATGCAAGATCAGGCAATACCTTGCTGATATTGCATGGCCATTGATTGCCATGTCATCTCATGCCGGTATATCATTACAATTCGGGTCCCATACTGATAGAACTCGACATGCCATGACCTGGTCCCCCAGATTCTGGTTGTGATGTGACGTCACTGCGGCGAGACATGTCACCGCTGTCTTTCGCCTCCGGCCCCCTCTACGACAACTGCACAAGATTCCTTTGACCTCCCCTAAAGTCACATTTCCTTTTATGTCATGATACTTATGGACGGCCCTCGTCACCTCTCCATTCCT
>NW_006767632.1:0-39285 GCF_000300595.1 Phanerochaete carnosa HHB-10118-sp | reverse complement strand
GCAGGGACCACGAACGGCTCCGAAGACTTCGCAACTGCGGAAGGAAGACATCGATGGTACGCAGCGAGAATACATGGGCCTCCTACTATTTCGACATAACTTAAGGTAAGCTGCACGCTGGCGTGGGAGTGATGTGCTTGTCCGAGTCGAGGGAGGCCACCGTGCCCTGTCATAGGTGCTGAGCGCTGAGCGCTGAGTATGTGCATGACGAACATGACGCGACAAAATTTTTATCAGACCAGGCTACAACCTCTCGGTTTGACTTGCAGGACTTACTGTACCTAATCTGCGGTGCTCTCTCCTTGTTACACGTACGATTGGAGGAGACGCAGAGGACATGGATAGGGCCCTTAAGTTAGCAGATCCGCGTTTCTTAGGCTCAAGCTTCGCCCTATCACCGCCCGAAGAGCCTGACGTACCAAGATAGTCACCGTCCTCAAGAGAGATGCAAACGGTACATAACTCTCCGATGTTCGGATATTACATCCTCCGAGCGCCAATATCAGCACGCTGCTGACGCGTGCATCACGGCCTACCTGTGCAGGTGATGCCGGTCTTGTCGCAGCGGAGCACGCCACCAGGCGTGCAACTTCCATCTCTGTTTGCGAACATCTGCAGGACGAGCATCTTTCACTGAAAGCCGGCGACAGCTCGCATTATTGCAGAGCAAAAATCGAAGGAAACGCACTATCTTAACAGACCCTCCGGGCTGTCTACGCAAAGACATCCGGTTCCACGAGTGACCGACAGCCCTGAGGTGGTATGTATACATATTTTACGCGTACACTGTCGCCCCAAAATATGCATGATCCCCCTCCTTGCAGAACCAAAGTACACTGTTCACGCCCACGGTCGTGCCTAGGTACATGCCACTCTGCGCGGAAGCATAGTCCGGTGGCGTACTGCAGAAGACTCCACCAGTGTTCCCGTGAGAAGATTGGAAGATGGGTATTGGGTGCGTGAACTTTATCGTGGAGGACCCTAGTCGGCGTGGTTAGCCCTGCGACGTTCTTGTCGTCCGCGCCGCTAGTCACGCCGTGCAAGCTTCATAGACCTTGAGGCGTCGAGTGACTTGCCCGTCTGTCTATATAACCTCCATGAGCGAGCAGCAGAAGATCTCTTCAACCCGCCAAGGTGGTACCAGTGCGCGCTGTGCCGCCTGCTACGCTTCACTTCACTGCTTCACTTTCGGTGAGTGTCCGCACAGTTATCTAGAACAGTATGCTGATATACGAGATACCCAGCTCATCCGGTCTGACCTTACCTGCTTCGCTCCAACATCCATTCGCCGCCGAAGTTGAGGTACATCATGTGTGCGCCCGTACATGCCAAACGTGCTGCACACCGTATCGTTCGCAAGAGACACACCGATTCTGACGTGTTCATCCACTCCTCCGAGAGTGGTCTTACATACTGGTTCACGACGCTCTTCCGCACGTATGCGGTTGTACAACGTTGCGGCGCGTCCAATTCCGTGCCACCGGTGCTCGCCAAGCACTATGCGCGACGGCATTTGACATGAGTCACCCAAGAACGTGAGTACGTCTGTGCGAGAATTCTTGAGCGAGGGATTGACACGCTGTGTTAGGAGAAGATATAGCTCTGGCTGGACTGGGGATGCGAAAATATCCGAGGCTGCCTTGAGATGGCCAGCTAGACTGGCTGCACATTTGTTTTGTAAGATTCACTATAATCAACGCTGCGTGTTGTACCTTCCAGTTCACTGAGCAATCACATCCATTTAATCAAACTGTGCGCATTTTGCAAGCTGTGAGGTGACCAGATGCAGTCGACATGCCGCCCTTGATCAGTTTTCTGTCTTCGTTGTTGACCAATGGCGGTGGACCCAACCGAATGCGATATCACCGGCACAGCTCCATTGGTCAATCATGCAAGTATAAGAGGGACTTCGTAGCAGGAAGAACAGGGTCTATATATCTCATGCATCAAGCATATCGAGTAAGACCGACGTGACGACCATATAACGATTATAATAAACTAATGAGAATTTTAATTATTCGGCGCTCGCTACTCTCTTGGCTCAGTCGGCTAGGGCGGAGCGTAATCCTAAGGTCGCGATTTCGATTATCATAGGAAGCATTCTTTCTTCTCTTTTAGACTCGCAGAGGGTATACCTGAAGGCCACAGGTAGCAAGCGATGTACTCATACCGTAGCATGTTTCTGGATATGTGCTTATAAATCTAATCGCTGTCTAATCAGCGTCGAGGGATAGAGGGCTACAACACAAGTTACAAGTTACAGTGCTACACGGCTGCATCCTAAGCTATCAATACACAGTGATAACCTCTTGTTAAGTTCAGGCGATACGCGATCCTCAATGCAGACGCTAAGGCTCATCTGCAGAGTCATTTAAAGTACCGGCAACATGCCCGCTGTCAACTTCCGTGGCGGGGTCGGTAAATGCTCGCGCCTGGACGGCGTATAACTTGCTGTACTCGCCGCCCTTCGCCATGAGTTCCTGGTGAGTACCACTCTCGACGAATTCACCTGACTTCAAGCACCTGCAGTCGGCCCCATAAGAACAGCGATGAGGTGGGGCAGAGAAGAAGGCCACTCACAATATGACGTCAGCGTATTTCGTCAGGTGCCCGAAGCGATGCGTGACGAAGACCATCGTCTTGCCCTGACGCATGGCACGGAGCTGCTCAAAGAGCTCGAACTCGCCAAGTGGGTCCATTGCTGAGCTTGGCTCGTCGACGACCACGAGCCGCGTGCGTGGGTTCATGAGACGCATGAACGTCCGGGCCCTACGGGTATTTACGTCAGTACAGAAAGATGGGACGAGGATATGTAAAAGCACATACGCCGCGAGACGCTGCTGCTCGCCCCCCGAGATATCCTTCCACGCCTCAAGCTTGTCGTACATCTCCTTGAGCGGCCCTTCGGCCAGCGAGTAGTTTGAACTGAAGGAAGTCGTGACTGGGTGTATGACCTCGTCGAAGCCCTTCTCACGCTTTCTGATGAACTCGAGCGCGCCGCCAAGTCTGGCAGCTTCATGTACACGCTCAACTAGATGCGTCCGGCTCGCAGCGCCACCCTCAGCACAGTCGAGACAGAACTCGGGGTCGCCGATAGCGATGTTCTCCAGGATGGTAAACGCAGGGAAGAGGGAGTGAGACTGTGTAAGCAGCGTCGTCGCCTTCTGGAGGTCCTCGGTAGTCCAAAATCGCGCGCCTGTGCTGATATCGGTAGCGTGCGGATCGACTCCGTCGAAGAGAATGGTGCCAGCCGTTGGACGGTGCAGATTACAAAGGAGATTCACTAGCGAAGACTTGCCAGAACCATTAGCGCCAACGATAACGACGAGGGACGATGGCGGTAGTGTGAAAGTGACGTCGCGAAGAGCTGCGCTGGACGACGAAGCATCGTCTGCGGATGACGGGTACCGAAAGGTGACATTTCTGGTCGGGAATTAGAGAGGCTCGACAGCTGATGACGTGGGAGGGCATACCTTAGCTCAATGCCTACACCTTTACTCTGGCTCGTATCAGAACCAGTAGCCTTTTGCGCTCCCTCGTCCCCTTCTACGCTCTCCGCTCCGGCCTTGTCCTGCACCTCTAAATCACGGTAAACAGAACGAATTTGTTTCAAGTTCTCCCGAAAGCTCGTTCGCTCCATGAGCACCCGTTCGAGTGTGTTCCGCGTAATGCCCAGCGTCTCATGCAGCATTGCTAAAGACGAAAGCGATAAGCCACTTTGGCGATAGACAACCGCGGAGATGGCATAATAGATCTGCGAGTGCAGTCTTCGCGTAAGTAAATATCGCCTATTCACAGTTTTGAATGAGCGTACCAAGGGCAGGTCGTCAAGCACGCCAAGGACAATAGCACCAAACGGGTTGCTTTGCTGCCGAACCGCTTCAAACGGATAGTCATCTGAGAACGGTCCAAGCAGGGCTCTTGCCTTCTCATGCTCTAGGAGATGTCGTCAGAACCAGTCGGTGCACACGCTAAGAAGGGCACGCACCTCGCCGAATGTACTCGCTCATCGTCCCACTAATAACCTCGCGCTTGTACGACGAGCTTATAGCGAGGCCGTGAAACGATTCAGCGCGCAGGTAATGCTTGTTGTTCACATGGGCAATGTACGCTGCACGAGCCAGAGTCTGAGTAATAAGGCATGAACAACGTTGACGAAGGAGACGCACTTGTATCATCGAGCTCGTGCCTGAGCATCCGACTGACGAGAGGCCAAGTCACGCAGAGAGCGATTACGATGAGGCTATTCGCCATGCTGGCAGCACCTCCGCTCGCCAACTCGCCACTCGAGCCTGCATCGGTAGTGGCATTCCCAGTCGAGTTCTTCATAAGCGTGTCGGTACCTGTGAATACGGAAAGAAGAGAAACAGAATCACCACTGGCAGTGGGTTTGAGAACCAGGTTTGCAAGGAGCATGAGCGAAGAGACGGTGCTGAAGATGACGTCGAGCGAACTCATTAGGTTGAGCAGAGCATACCAGCCATTCATGGGAGACGCGTCGATGCTCGACGACGCTTCGCGGTAATGAGACATGTCCTGGGACAGGTGTGCTAGACGCAGAGGCTCAGTAAAAAAAACGTAGAGGACGTATAGTAGGAAACCGACCGTTCATGAGACGCTCCTGGAAGTAGAGTTTCGCACGGCCCTTGAGAATAGGTTGAGTACGAGACCTGCATCACGCTCGGTTAGTCGGTGTAAAACAGCATGGTTAGCGGAGGAGCCTACGAAAACCAACGCCAAACGGCGATCGCTGCCACTGCGGCGATGCGATACAGGACCGCGCGAAGAATTGCGGGGCCATCGGGGTTAGAGGACGCAATCCCTGTTTCAATCTATAGTTCATACATCCTGTAAGCCATGAGCTTGGAGTCGTGAAAGGCAGAGGCGCACTAGTGTCATGACCCGGTTATTTAGCCATAGTAGCATCGCGCCCTCGAAACCCGTGAGCGAGTAATTGAGGGCCAAAATCCAGAACAGCCCTGGACCAAGGAGGTAGACGTCTGTGACCAGACGGGGAATGTGCGTCCTCTCAAGCTGGAACTTCATTTGGTGCGCGAGAGTGGATATTTCCGTGATGGGATCGTCGTAAAATCGAGACCAAGACCACGAGACCGGCTCAGTGGTATCTTCAAGAGATGTTTTCGACGTGGGCTTGTCTAGGAGGGCATCCGGATCGCGCTCGGTTATGACTCGCCATATTCCGATCTGTGTGGCCTTGAGCGTCGGAGGCAGGCCTTCCTCGATATCGTCTACATGCGTCTCCTTCTCCTTCTCGTACGAGTTGTAATCCTCTGGATTAGGTCGTGTGTTCTTCATGAGATCGTGGTAAGAGTCAGTGTCGTTGGAGTCTTGAGAAACTCACCCCGCTTATATATGCAAGTATACATCGCGGCGCGCTAACACGTCGCTCAGCGCTGCGCCTGCCCGGGACCGGGATGAGCTGCCCGGCCAGGACGTAAACCTTTGAGTGGCGATGCAAAGATATATTGCTTTGCGGCGCGCGTCACAGGCGCTATGCAATGGCTGCGTTCGCTGCCTGATCACAGCTTATATGCGCCATTATTGTGCACGAAGGACAGTTTCGTGCCCAGAACGGAGACGATATCGCTTCAGGGCTAACGTATCGTCCGTCGGTAGCTATGGAGCAGAAGCAATGCACTGACTCACACAAAGGGAATGCTGTTCAAAAGCAAAGGGCGGTGTCGCATAATCCCCTATCGCTCGGTGCTACGGCGTAGCCAAGTGTCCGATAGTAGCCATGACGTGAGTTGCGGTTGACGGCAATCTACGCCAGTAATCCCGTACAGCCTGCCCGCGCCGCGGGAGAAGCGTTCTGAGCTGTACATAGAATAACGCTGGAGTGACTCGGACGCTTTGCGACAGCGCTGAGAGACAAGTCGAGCTGAACGCGCGACATATTGCGGCAAGAAATCGATCAGGAGCCGTACAACCCGAGAGTTGAGGGGATGAGGTGGCGGTCTATGATTCAAAGCACATACTGTGGTCGGCTGTTGCGCGTAGCCTCGGGGCAGAGCTTTATAGCTTTATAGCGGTGTCATCGGTCGGCACAGAACTTACTGAGCCCTCGGACACTTCTGGTCACGAAGCGCCTTCACTCAAAAGCTAGAACATGCGACACGTCGAAAAATTTAAGTTGTACGAACGTGTGACTTGGTTAGGCTTGAACAAACTATACTCTGCGGCACTGGTAGCCACTATCACTCGATACTGCATGTCTATGAGTAGACTCTGAGTCAATCCACGTCATCGTAAGCTCATGCCGGCTGCATACAGAAGCATGTACAGAGGCCGATTTTTCAGTTCATGTAGGGCTCAACCTGCAAAGCCCTGAAGGGCATCCCTGAAGCAAGACCCTTGCGGATCTAGGATGCTCGACGTCATGGTCCAGGCATGCACCAATGTAAATCCGAATCTACCGGACTTATATTGACAGTACATTATGCGCGTAGATCAACAATGCTCAACTCTCGTGTACAGTCGTAGATCTGTCCTTTCCGGCCTAACGTAGCCTGGTCTCCTGATCAAAGGGAGTTGCAGCATCTCAGTCATCAGAGCGAGAGCGTACTTTTAAGCTGGCCAGAGTCTAGACCCGTGGACCACACCTCGACCACCCGCGGAGCCGATGCAAGGTGGAGCCAAACAGCACCCGACCATGGTCTGCGCCACAAGGCTTCCCCTCTCGATCGAGCGACGTAAGGGTGGCAAAGCCTCCAGCCAGGGCGTCGCCAGAGGGATCGTGTTCGAGATTTCTGGGTTTCGGCGTGCTGGAAGAGAGCACATATAGAGGGCTTCGAGAGCATCCTGCATCCGACCTCCTTTCATTCCACTGCCCTTCATCGTCGCTGCGCGTCACCAGCCGTGTCACTATTCCGGCCCCTCGCGAAGCCTTCTCATAAGACATGCAACGTTAGCCTAGATCGACGTACCATCAGTCCGGGCCTTGTAGCAGTCACAGGGATATACTCACCAGTTGAACGTTCTGTCTTTCTAGCCCACTCCCTGTCCTGGGCGACACCGTGTAGTGATTCTTAAAGGGCGCCAATACTACAATCAGCACGATTTACGCGCCTTACAGCTCGACGACGGCCAATGTTCGTAGGACGCGAGCCTGATCTCGGCACGCCTTCAAGTTCCCAGCCGTCTTCATGCTGATGGCAGAATGGTGGATCGTACTGCTCAAGAAAACCGTGAAAACTCAACATTTATTGGAGACGATTATTCCAACATCGTATACTGCTCAAAGAACGGAGAAGACACAGCGACCCTCCGCAACGAAACACAAAAAGTGCAGATGGCACAGGTTGTCGAAGACTCTACAGAAAGCCGTTAGCCAAAGCAGCGAAAGGAAGTCGTACCACCGCAACGTACCAGCGTTCGCCAGGTCGCACAGAAGAGTTCTAGCCCTGTTCGCATTCCAAGCCGTTTCGACCGAGTAAATCCAAAGGCTTGCCCAGACTGCAAGATGAGGGTGGTTATCAGTGCACACCAGCTGTTGAAACGGCCAAGGAATCACGCAAGGCCTACGTGGGAGGAGGGGCAGAAACTCCGACAGGTACTACAAATTGATGCCAGTCTAGACAGGGCGTGGATCGCTGCTTATCCGGAGGTTGTCCCGCCTCCTATCGCATATCACAGCGACCAGGTGGACAAGGACGCAGCTTAGACCATATGTGAGCCGTATGTCGCGCCAGACACGAGTAGGAGAGGTAGAGAACGAGCCCGAAGCGCAGGATGTGAAGTGGCAAGGGCGGCGGACGCAAGTAGGAGCTAGGCGCTGGATAACCTGGTATCGGATGTTATGGGGCTCTCACGATTAATTTCCCGTGATGAATGCCGTGTTTGGTAAATCCCGGGGGCTATTTTTTCCCATAAGCTGCAGGCGCCCGTCCGAATTACCGCGACACAGCTGTCTGCGGGGAGTCTCGACCTCTCTCGACCGTCAGAGGCCAATCGTGGTGGCGTCTGGGGGAGGCCAGGGCGGGTTCCAGACCAAGTTGTTTGAGTCTGTCGGTGGGAGGATCCCTATAAGGAGAGAACAGGAACCGCAACAGTCGCAGCGTCCCGGGATCATCCTTCGTAGCGTAATGGAGCCGGTGTAGTAAATGCAAATCCGCACACGTCTTCCGGTGACCAACGTCGGTGGCGAGTGTCTACATGTCCTACAGACCACACAGAGCTCACGCCGAGCAAGCTTGGGGGTGTTCAAGGCGACGGCAAGGGGCAGAATGCAGGCCCAAGCGCGACGGGTCGGAAGCGCATCCGGATTGAGTTCAGCGACGAGGGCGAATTTGTATTACTCGCCATCAAAACCAAGGCCACGATAAAATCTCTTCCTCTCGACTGCCTCTCAGCCACTCCACCCCCCCAAGACCCAAGACCCACGATTCCAGACCGTCGCACAGTCGACAGCTCTGGGCGCATCACTCTCAACCAATGGACCAATCCAGCTACAGGTCTCTTCGACAACAACCACAAAACCAGTACGACCCCCTCCCGCCTCCCTCGTCCCTCGGCTCTTCTTCCAGCTTCCGCACCAACACCCTCCCACCCCTCAATGTCTCCCAGGTCTCCATCGCCCAGCCGTCGCTGCCATCGGCCTCGTCCCCCTCACCCCGCGGCTACCCGCCGCCGACATACAGCCATCCGAGCCTCAGCACTGCAGCACAGCTCCCTCCGCCGCTCAGCAGCCCCATGAGCCTCGGCGGGGGCCTCGGCTGGAACCACCGCACCAGCAGCTCCCGCGACGACTACACCGGCCTCACACCCCCGCTCCGCCGCGTCGAGAGCCGCGGCAGTCTCAAGGACGAGGCTTACGAGCGTTTGGACCGCGACCGCGATCATTCGCGAGATCGCGAACGCGAGCGTGAGCGCGACATCCAGGTCCAGCAGGACAGGGAACGCCGAGATCACCGCGAGCGGGAACGGCAGGACAGCACGGAAGCGAGCGGGAGCGGGCAGAGAGACAACGTAAAGCACGAGGGCGAGGACGGTATGCCCAGCACGAGCGACTTTGTGAAGAAGCTCTACAAGTACGTTCCGCCGCCTTTCCTCGCCGGCGATCTCTGACGATTTTCGCGCAGGATGCTCGAGGACCCTGCCTTCCAGCCCGTCGTCTCGTGGGGCCCGCATGGCGACTGCTTTGTTGTCAAAGATATGAACGAGTTTACGAAATCGATCCTACCACGCATGTTCAAGCACAGCAACTTCGCGTCCTTTGTTCGGCAGCTCAACAAGTATGACTTTCACAAGGTGTGTATATCTTTCTTCCCGCCTCCTGCGTTTTGCTGTGCTTGCTTTCATTTCCCTTTCCACGCTCTATTTCCGTCCCCGTTTCCATCCTGTTCCTTTTGCCCCGCCGTTCCCCTATTCCTGCGCCGACGATAGTGCTGCCACGGTGCTCGGCGTCTTGGATCCCCTGACTGCCCTTGAAGTTCCAAGGGGTTCGCCGAACGAGCTTCCGTTTGCCACGTTCATTCTCGTTCCGGCCCGGACGCTAGAAGTGCCACTCCGCTTCCTGCCATTGCCTGTATGCGGAGCGTAGCAAGCGGGACGGCGCCCTTGCGGCACACTCAAGAGGCCGCTCCTTACTCCGGGCAGTGATAGGCTCTCTCGAGGGCATCGGGCGAGCAGAAGGTTTGACCGGCAGCTGTTAGCTTAAGTTTCGGTCCGAGTGTCGTAATTGCCGCTGTTGCCCGTCGCTGTACTTGGAACTCAGCTAATCGCACTTTCCCGCAGGTCAAGAACACGGACGATAACGCTTTCGGCGAGCACGTAAGTCCCTGTACGCACTTGCGAACTGCGCAGCTGCTGACACCTTACACGTGCAGAGCTGGACATTCCGGCATCCTGACTTCCACGCGGACCGTCGGGATGCACTTGAGAACATCAAGCGCAAAGTCCCTGCAGCCCGCAAGTCCGTTGGTGGCTCAGGCGGAACACGCGCGTCGCCGTCACCAGGCGCATCTGCCGACCTCAACGCGATGTCGTCGTCGCTGTTGAACACCCAGAACCAGGTGCAAATGCTCCAGCAGCAGATCGGAAACACCTCCAGCTCCCTGAGCACGACGACGAACCAGCTCCAAAATACGACCAGCACGCTGAATGCGCTCCAGTCGACCGTCTCGACCCTCAGCAGCACGGTGTCATCGCTCACGACCCAGATCTCGCAGATCTCGCGCATGCACGAGGAGCGGCTTTCGCGCATGCAGGACGAGTTCGTCCGCGCGCAGGAGGAGATGGCGAATCACATCAGGAACCTTGAGAACAACTACCAGAACGTGCTCAACGAGATGGTCCTCTTCCAACGCAACATGGCGCAGCAGGACGGCCTCATGCAGAACCTCATCCAGTACTTTTTGCAGGTCGAGAACGGTGGGTTCGCCCCTTCTACTTCTGCCCCCAATAACAGTGGTGGCATCGGGGCGGCAGATGGGAAGCTGGCAATTATTATGGCGCGTGGAGCGAACGGGCTCCCGACGCCCGATTCTGGGACTGGGCTCACGCTGCCGTCGCCTCCGCTGCTCTGAGTGTATTATGATGGACATTACGATTCTCTTTTTCTTAATTTCGAAGAAGCGCAAAAAAACGCGCGAGCCCAAAGACGAGTCTTTGGGAGCATATTTTATTCTGTAATAATAGCCTCCCCTCCGTCTTTCGCTCCAGTCTTTTGGCCCCTGTTTGCCTGCCCCGCGCCTCTTATCTCAGAATGAAGGAACGAATGCTAATTGATGGTCTTTTCTTCCTTTTCTTGGATCCACTTGCTCGAAATCGCGAACGTGAACGACCTGGAACTGGCCTCGACCGACGCCACGACGCTTATGACGCCAACGCGGTCTCGATGCTACCCGGAATATTCTTGACCCTCGCCTCCTGGGTGCGTTCACACCTCCCGCACTGTAAACAACGCTCTGGACCGTTCCACGTGGATACGCGCCGACATTTACAAATTCTGGACTTGTCTGGACCCGCCGATTGACCCCTCACCGACGCGGGTTCTGCTCGGACTCCTATCCGGGGACTTGGCGGGCATCCTGCGAACGCGACGTTCTGTTTCCGACACACAGGCAAGCTCAAGGCGGAGGACGCTACGAACGCTCTCACCGCACCTCCAGGCACCGCCGTCGGGTCTCCGGCCGCTCCATCGCCATCGCGCGCGAACAGAGCCCGACCTGGCAGCAGCGACTCGCAAGCAAGCCAGGGCTCTACGGGCGCGCCAGGCCTTCCGGACGGGAACCCCTTCCTACCCGTCACCGAGGCGCAGCGCATGATGGGTGGTGCGTACCCCGACATGGACATCGCTCGTGCGAGTCTCGCCCAGATGAACGAAATTTCGCAACGTGCCAGGGCCGCGGGCCTCACCTTCAACCAGGCCGCGCAGTCGTCGGACGCGGCCTCGAGCTCACGATCCGGCGAAGGCCCGAGCATGAGCAAGATCTACGCCGCGGCGACGAGCCTCATGCCCGAGCTCGAGCGGCCGCTCTCAAGACAGAACGCGCTAGCACGCATCGAGGAGCTGTCGCGCGCACGCCCAACGTCGGCCCAGGGTGGGCTCATCGCAGGCCCCGGGCAGGGCAGCAGCCTCGAGGCCCTCGCCGCCCCGGCTGGCCCAACGTCGGGCAGCCCCGGCATATACACGGACGCACAGGACCCTTACGGCGCGATGCTCGCGCAGGGCGACCAGCGGTACGGCGTCCCACTCAACTCTGCGACGCTCAACCACGAGGGTCTGCAGGTCTTCACCGTCGGACACCTCATGCCGAAGAGCAGCCTCGAGGACGACAACGGCAACTGGACCTTCGACCCCGCGCTCGTCATGGGCGGCGCGCCACCACCACCGCCACCGCCGGCCGTTGCCAGCAGCAGCGTAGTCGCAGCGCTCGACAGCGCAGTCGTCATGCCCACGCCTCAGGGTATGGGCGGCGACCCGGAGCAGGAGGGCGAGATGGAACGGCAACAGCCCATCGTCGTCGTGCCCGACCCCGAGCCAACACCACAACCAGGCCCGAGCACGGTCGGGACGAGCCAGAAGCTGCGCGTACGCCGGAGCACGTATGTCCCTGGCTGGGCGGTGCCGCCCCGCGTGTTGCTCGTCGACGACGACGCCATCAGCCGGAAGCTTAGCAGCAAGTTCTTGCAGGTCTTTGGCTGTACCATCGACGTCGCTGTCGACGGCGACGTCGCCGTGAACAAGATGAACTTGGAGAAGTACGACTTGGTGCTCATGGTACGTGAATCTCACGTTCAACGGCGAGCATGTGTTCACGTTTGTGCAGGATATCGTCATGCCCCGACTCGACGGTGTCTCTGCGACATCGCTCATTCGTCAGTTCGACCACATGACACCAATTATCTCCATGACGAGCAACTCAAAACCGGACGACATCACCAAGTACTACTCGTCGGGCATGAACGACGTTCTACCAAAACCATTCACCAAGGACGGTCTCCTTGAGATGCTCGAGGTAAGTCCATGTCTCCTTCGGTCACCTTGCAGTTGCTGATACCTCGTCCCAGCGCCACTTGATGCATCTCAAAGTCATACAGACGATGCAGAAGATCCCCCGCTCGATCGGCATCCCACCATTGTCGGACAGCTCGTTCGACCAGGCGCTGACAGTGCAGGCAAATGCGCTTGCTTCGTCCTCCGCCGGTCCATCCGCTTCCGCTGCAGGCCCGTCGAACGCGAACGGCTTCAACCTGTCGCTTGGCGATGACGATGGCAAGATCAACCCGCTTGCGGGTATGGGCCTCACGGACGAGCAGTACACGACGATCCTGCACAACATGGTTAACGGCGAGAGTTTCATGGGCATCGGGCCACTGCCAGGCATGGGCATGGGCATGACCATGATGAGCATGGCGATGGACAATGGGAAGCGTGGTCTGGAGGACCCTGAGGACGGGCGCGATGGCAAGAAGGTTCGGTTCGAGATAATTGAGTAGAAGAAGTCAGGGACGCGGCGCGATACCACGGATCGAATACCCCGCCGGTCGGCCCACGGAACGCGCGCACCTCCTGGTCGATTAGGGTGCGCACACACACAAGGAGCGGCGCTGCCTCGTCAAGGCGTACGTAAAGCGCATGTAACACATGCATCGTGCACAGAAACCCAGATCCAACAGTATTAATTCATGTATCCATTCTCGCTCCTCTTTCACCCCTCATTGGTATAGGCATAACTCAAGCACCACATGTGTATCATAGTACTTGGCATTGACTGCTTCCACATGCACTTTCTGATATTCATTTGTTCATCGCTAGCTTTGTCCGTGCGATAGCTGTTCTTGTACATACATTCGAGGAAATGGCAACACAAGGCCAAGGCCTGGTTCTCGCGGATCCGTAATGTTTGTAGCATCAGCAAGTGTGCCCACGGCGTTCTTGTGCGAAAACCGAAGATACTGATACCGCAGTCAAATCATCTAAGTAGGCCATCAGTACGAATTGCGACCTGGACTCTACCACTCGTGAGTCTAGATCAAGATCTGAGTTTTTAGCTGCAAGCTGTAGCCACGCCCTGGAATATCAGCGCGATAGAAAAAAGCTTGAAGACAGTGTGCTCCCTGTGAGGATCGAACTCACGACCTTAGGATTACTCGCCCAATAGGGCGATCATACCATAGTATGAGACCTACGCTCTACCGACTGAGCCAAGGAAGCACATGACTAGTGAACTATGAGGAGGAGCTCGTGCAAATAGAGGTTCATTCACCATTGCCCGACGGCCGCTGCATATGGCAACCTATACTGCTTGATTTGGTTTGTGTAGCGAATGTATCCTTGGGACGAATCGTTGATCATCAAGTACTGGAAGCTGGCATTGACGACAGATGTGTCAGATTAGGGCTGGGTAGCGTAATGAAACCTCTGATTCGGAATCGACGAGAGTCCCGTGCTATACTCTGGTGAGTCGCCGCTTTCCGAGTTCCTATTTAGAGCGGTCCTACTGAGCCACGAAGAGATGATCACCCGTTTATTAAGCAATCGACGTCGCCGTCGTGCACTCCTTGTTCTCAAAGACAGTCTGCGTGACGTGTTATTGAAGTCAAGGTACTGACGACATCTCCTGGTGTACACTGCCCTCGTTGGCATACGAAAGTACGCAACGTGATAATAAGGTACATCAGCTATTTCGCTTCTAATGCGGACATTGAGTTCCGCATGCGGATCGGATCGTGGAATGCGGTGAACCTGCTGTCAGTGGAGAGCTTCGGTGAGGAGGCTGTCCGCGCGTAGAGAATTATCCCCAAGAGGACTGGCAAGTAATTTGCGCTTGGACGTCATTTTTTGTTCGCTGTTATAACAGCTACGGTAATGCTCGCATGTGCAGGATATCCGCGGGCTTTAGAATAAAGCCGGCAGCTCATGGTGGTGTCTAGTATCCGGAAGGCCCAGCCCGACGGAATCAAACGAGGGATTAGCCATCATGATGCGCTGATGCGCCGCAAGGTAACGGCCGGGGCGCCACCACGACACTGCCCCTCCTCATGATCACCCGCTCCCAACGCTTCCACGGCTACCTTTCAGAAACTCCTCCTGGGAAGGTGCTGTAAAGACGAGCTCCCAATCAGCGTACCCTTCGGAGCTGGCCTTGCGACATACACATTGATTGCTTCTCCGCAGCCTCTATCTTTGTATTGGCCGGGCTTCAACCTTTCGAACCTGATGCAAACTAAGAACTCTGCAAGCAACATGGACCAAGACAGCCGCTTGAATTACCCAGAGCCAATCTTGAGCTAATCTGAGGTATAGGGAGTTCGCAGAGCGTAGGTTAATTCTGATGCATAGAAATAGTCGATCGTTTCTGGCCTCGTTGAGGTCGCACACATTGACTTCACGCTTCCACGCAACTCCCTTCTCTACACGCCGGATCCTTGCTCTCATTGCCCTTCGGATATTGACGGGCTTCTAAGTGCCTCCCCGAGTGCGTCCCCGTTCCCAAACCCATTCACGGAGGCCTCAAGGACTCGGATCATGCCTGGTTTACGTATGGTATGAAGTCACTCTGTCTCCTGTTTGGAGTCCGGCGGCTTCTATGTCGTTGTACCTCACAGCCTTTGGGTCCCACAGCTTCGGGTCACATTATCCAGCTATCGTCGAGGGGTGCCAAGCTTCCATGCTTCTAGTCTTCAATCGTGCGCCACGGACCTGGTAAGCTCTTGCAACGGATGTGTTATTGAAAGTGGGTGGGCCCGTTTTCTCTCTCTCGGGCTTAGCGATACAGCGTGACTCACAAGGGCTAAGCCAACTCAACGCACTATGCAGGCCGTACTGCTATGCGCCGCTCGCCACGTGCACCATAATCGGTTGCAGCGTTCTCGGCACAGATGCTCTGCGATCTTTACGACGGCGCCGGAGACAAACTCAGCTACCTCGACGCTGGCCTACCCCGCACGAATAGAGCTGAGACGCTCATCATCTCGGCCCCTTTTTCCTTAGGAGCACGCCCGGTCACTCGCATCATGCATAAGGTTGGTTAGCGTGCTTCCATTCGAGGTCCGTCTTCATTTAACATGCGCGGCAGCGATTCCTCATGGTCGTCATGAATAACCGAGAGCAGAGAGCCGGGTGTATCGTAACTCGTCGGCCTACGGCGTCGCGCCACACAGCGCGGGAGGCAGTCTTCGCTCTTCACTACTACGCATGATTGAATTCCCGTTATTGACCGTTTGTCAGGATAGATCGGTTCTCCGCCTCCGCTTCCTCCGCTCGGGATCTCCACTTCTCAATCCGAGGGCGCTCACAGCCACTGAACACGCCATTACCTCTTTCTTCTTCGGAGTTGAGCCAGCTAAGGCTCAGCGCTGGGTTACTCCTATATAGGTGAGTGTCTGTCCTCCTTGTCCAAGCACTTTCTCATTCCTCCTCTCCCCATCCCATGAAGCTCGAGATGAACCCACTCAAGAGGCTTGATCCTCATGGATCACTTCCTCCGTCCCTTACGAGCATGAGCGTCGGGATGTGGCGACTTATATACGACGCTCGCCCAGCTCGCCTCAGCACATCGTGGAAACAGGGCCTCATGAAGTGGAAGCAGGCTGTCCTCGACCAGCATCTATTACGACTACTCTTCGATATCTACGACCTCGGCCCTGGTCTCTTTTTCTTCTGCGTTTTTTCACGTCTTGTTCGTGGATTCGAAGACGCGTGCACTATCTACTTTTCGAATCGACTCATCAGATCGGTAAGTTCATACTCTGTTCGGGCAAGTGGCTTTACGAGATTGATCTCCTTTCCTTAGATCGAGCAGGGCCTCGCTTCTGGATCGCCTGACACTCGAGAGATCGTTGTCTGGCTTGTGGCACGTGTCTTTATCAGTGCAGCATTGGCTGTATGGCGTTTTATAACGTACGTTGCCGTATCTACGATCATGCCTGTGTATGTCCTAACGTCGTTCATACAAAGCTCCCGAGCTGATCCGATATTGTCAACACGCGTCAAGCTATACTTCGAAGAGCGTGCGATAGAAGGTGATTACGGCCTAGAAACTTCGAGGACATGCTTTCCTGATATCTTCACAGCACAAGCTGATATGGATTACGTTGCCGCAACCTCCTGTGAGCCTCCGAAGTCCATACAATAAAGCGCTCTGTCTAACATACTCTCAGGCCAGTCTTACGATTTCACTCCGCCGTCCGCTTGGGGAACACTATACGCCATTCTTGAGGCCGTTGATGCTCTATGTGCGACCGCCAGCCAGGTACTTCTGGTCGCATCTATGACATGTACACGCGAAGACGGCTGGATGGTCCTGGTGGTGTGCATGACCAAGCTGATCTCCGACATGGCGCTCTCTGAACCTCTGCAATCGAAGGGTAAGTATACCTCTGCAAATATCCTTCTAATATGATCACTGACCCCAGTCGAAGCGTGTCTCGCGCAAATTACTAACAAATTCTATCTGCGGATGCGTGCCCTGTATACCATCGCAACGGACAGCAACTACAAGAAAGACCTTGTGGGCGGTGCGTTCGGTCGTCATCTTGTTGATGGTACGTTGCGATACGCGTGCATATAGAAGCTGTTAGCACTGACGCCGTATCGCAGAATATAAGCTGGCTCGAGAGAATTTCGGTGATATCTCCGATGAGATACCGTACCACCTCATGCCGTCCCACAGTACTCTCGTCTCTAAAGTATTGACTGAATCTATTAATAACCTTCCGATCGTGAGTCCACCAGAGTCCACTATCGCCATAAGGCTTCTACTTATAGGTTGATATGCAGCTCTTCGTTGGCGCAAGTGCACTGCTGCGCCCACGACACACGTCTTTAGCCTGCCTTACAATGATAGAGCAGGTGTCTTTCAGCCTTCGACACTCCGTTGCTCGCTTGTCCTACGTCACAGCCAACGTGTATCGGAGCTTGGAGTCAATCCGCGGCATATATAAAAAGATAGATGCGCACGCGGAGAAGTTGAAAGCTGATGAACACAAGATACGCTACCCGGTCGTAGAGCGCAAGGATCAGCGCGGAATGGAGATCAATTTCAAGTACGTAGTGGAAGTCTGCCAGCGACCATTTTAGTTTTTAGTTCTATACTGACCCTTCTTTTAGGAATGTCTCTTTCCACTATCCTCATGGTGACGACGGAAAGTGCGCTCTTCGGAACGTGAGCTTTCAGATCAAGCCTGGCTCTCTCGTTGTCATCGTCGGCGCAAATGGTAGCGGGAAGACGTCCATTGCCAATCTACTCTCAGGCTTTTATCCCCCCACGTCTGGAGAGATCTTGATAGACGGTATCAACGCACAAGACTACCGACCGCTGGACCGTCACGAGGCCGTTGCGATACTCTCCCAGGACTACAACATCCTCCCGCTTACGATCTCCGAAAATATTGCCCTCGGCGATCCGTACGACATCGCAGACGAGTACCGCGTCCAAGAGGCTGCCCGTTTGGGAGGCGCAGCAGACTTTGTCCGCCGCCTGCCAAAAACATGGTCGACGGTTCTGCATCCCGTCCCGTCAGTCAGTCCGCTTGGCTATATCGAGGATGGCCCCTTGAAGGAGGTAATGAATGAACTGGACAAGTTCACGGACATTTCAGGTAAGCGATGGTTATGATCGATGTGATCGCAGGTCCTAATTTTATAACACGCAGGTGGTGAGAAGCAACGTCTGGCAGCGTAAGTGTTTCAGTGTCGACACTGCTGGTGACAGTAGACGATATTAACGGGTTTAACGCCTTAGATCTCGAGCTTTCATGCGCCTCATGTCACCAAAAATCAAGCTAATGGTTGTTGATGAACCGACTTCGGCGATGGATCCTTTGGGCGAGTACGAACTATTCGAGAAGCTCAGATCCTTGCAGGCGGGAAGAACATTGGTTTGTGTGACGCATCGGTTCGGACATCTGACGAAGTATGCCGACCTGATCCTGTGAGTGCTCGAAGTCGTATCTCAAACCCTAAACACTAACGAAAACTTGCTTCTAGCTGCGTGGATAATGGATATGTGGCTGAAAGTGGGACGCACGACGACCTTTTGAGATCCGATGGCCTGTATGCCAAGCTCTACAATGTTCAAGCTGAAGGCTTTGCTCCGAATGCTCAGCAAACGTGATGATTATATATTCTAGCTCTCACGCCGCCTTCATTTTTATAATAGTATCTATGCCTAGGGTTATATCTATGTATATATTGCAATTAGACCGAAGTCCATATATAGGTGCTGCTTTGACCATACTCTATCTGAGTGCTCTCGTCAATGCTACAAATCGCCTTGACTCTCATGGCCACGATGGACGCTACAAGAGATATCAATCTTGCCGTGCGTCGCAGCGCCCAGAATCTCGGGACTTCGTCGTCTTCTCTTGAAGGTGCCAAGTCAATGCGAAGTATCACGTACGGGGCGTATAGCAGATTTAAGTGATCGGTGCACATGTTACATATGAAGTGGAGAAATATTCGATTCAGGCCCTGACTCGGAAATTGTGCTACTCCCACGACAGACATTAGGACCTCATACTACTCCCCGTCCCGATCTTATGGGAGCACATGGGCTTGAATATTATACAACTTGCTGTAGACACCGTTCCGCTCGACAGGCAGCTTGTGCGTGTCTGATTCCAAAAGCATGTCGTCATACATACACCTGACCGAACGTAATATGCACGTCGGCACTAGAATCGAACTCCCCTATACGGCCCATACTCACAGAATGAGATCCACATGGCGCGTGAGGTGGCCGCCCCAGAGCGGTGTATGACGAGGGTCCACCCCGAGCGCACGCGCCGGAGCGCCTCGAATAGCTTAAACTCCCCTTCAAGGTCCATCGCGCTCGTGGGCTCATCGATGACCAGCAGTTTCGTATCTGGAGACATGAGGCACATAAATTTCCGTGCCCTGCGGGGGCCTAAAGTCAGCTGGCAGGTCATGCGCGGAGCGGAAATGACCACCCACGCTGCAACTCGCTGCTTCTCTCCGTCTACACCGATCGTTAGCACGGGGTCGTCAGATCGTGCCAGGCTATGAGATAACGGTACATACCAGAAACGTCCTTGCTCCGCTCAACTCTGTTTGCGGACGTCTAGAGCGTACGGAAGCGGATATCTGTATGGTCTAAGGTTACTCACGGAAGATTTCTTCATATTGCCGGCCAGCTTTTCATTGAAGTCTGCCACGCCATCAGACGCGCCCCGCCTGAGTCGAGCAGTCCTGGGTTCTTCGCCAGCGAAAGCGAGGAACGGCGTATTCTTGAGTCAGTAGCTCCGTCGAGGCGCGCAAGTCGTCCGCACTAGAATCTTCAGCAGAATTACGGTCTGCCAGTCGAAGCATGTAGGGATGCCAATAGTCTCACATGGACAACTTGCCGCTGCCGTTCGCACTAACATGGACGACGAGCGTGAAGGCAAGGTTTGCATACGAGACGTTCCGCAGAGTGGAGGTGCTCTCTGGTATGCCACAGCATGCGAAGCTGACAATAAACAGACATCTACCTTAAGTCTACGCTCGTTCCACCGTCCACCGAATCTTCGCTGAGGGGGTTCGGAGTAAAATTCCTTGAGATGCATCCTCTGACGTTCGCCTACGCTGGGCACGAGGCAGCCTCTTATATGTATATGCTCGTAAACATCCGCCCAGACGTCACTAAAACGAGCATCGAAGGTTTTGTCCCGCAAATAGTGCGCTATGGCACGGAAAGCCTGCAGTTTTAATCAGAGCTGAGTATGATACGGAGGCCGGCGAGTATTTACCCAGAGAACCTCCTCAGGAAGAGATATAAGAGTTCTCACAATGCAGTTCGACTACATTAGTGCAGTTTATCTGGCTCCTTGTCCCTCAATCTCCACGACTCGCTTCTCAGTATGCTGGACACTATCGTGAGTGATTACCCAAGAATCTAGGGTAATAGAACACGCACCGTTGAGTAGATACTCAATCCGCCTCCGACGAGTTTTTTCATGTGCGAGGTCTTCGTAGATACTTGAAGAAGAGCTAGATAATTCTGGACCGTCCAATTACCGGCATGATATACGGCTGCTACAACTACCCCCGTCAGCTTCTATGATAGTTTCGAGCATGAAGGGCGTATGTTATCCATGTAGCCTGCCCTTACGGAAGATCTCGCAAACGGAGTTCATGGGACATAAAATAACGAGGGTCGCGCCGGCATCCTGCGACTTTACCAGGCGGAAAGCGACATACGCTTCATATAAGAGAGAGAAGGCAGTCTAAGTCATGTCAAAAAACTCGGTTTACTGGTCGAGGTGACGTTACATTAGCCGGTCTTGGGCAGGTAATCGATCCCTGTTATCAGTGCACAACACAGTCAGAATCATCGTGGCAGCTGTTATAAATTTCTACCATCAACAATCGAGGGCGGCATATCGACGGCCATATGTTTCATGCATAACACGGACCTTTACAAAGGCTTCGATTTGAGCAGAGGAAAATATTGATATGTTATCTGGATATAACCCCGTTAGTTAGGTACATATGTCCGGGAGTTGACGTACCGTGACCAGTTGAAGACAGCTCAAATCCGAAAGGCCAAGGGCTTAGACAAGGGCCCCCATGCTGACTGTAGCCATCGTAGCTTGCTTGATCTGTCCGAGATCATTAGCACAGTAGATAGACGAAATGAGAGAACTTACACAGTTGAACAGCCTGTTTAAGAACAGCAGCTTGACCGCATTCCAGCGCATGTGTCCGACGGCGCCGCGGTACAGAACAGACTATCCCGGGCTTAAGGGATACATCGTGCAAGAAATGGGCAATATAGCTTCCAACGAGCGTGTTCAGTCCAGCGAGCGAAGAGCATCCGAGCATTGGATCTCGATTCCTCCCGATGCGCAGACTCCGAGCTGCGTCGTCTGCAGCTCCTGTGGGACCTCGCCAATATCCGAGTTTTCTTCGAACCGTCACTGTATCCCTTTTCTCCAGAGAACCCCCAGTACCACATCAGACTCTTATACCAGATGAGGCATAGATAGAGGACAGACGGTGACGAGGCATTTGTCAATGGACCGCCCCTGTAAAAGACCACAAAGCGCAGTATATCGCAAAAGAGTTTGCACAGAGTATCTGGCGAAATATAGCGGCCACAGTTACCGTACAAATGACGGAGACCGGGGAGGCAAAGTCGAAAAACAAAGGTCCGGGTTGGCGAAAGATACGCGAGGCTGCTCTATGCGCCAAGTACACGCCTGAGTAGCCATGATGACAAAGTCGAAGTAATTTTTGCGAGTGTATTGGCCAACCCAAGAGTGCGTAGCTGCATGAGAGCGGGAGGGCGTAGGGGATGTAGCTCGGTGTCTGATGACACTGCACGCGCGGTGACTCGAAGATCATGTCGGATAAAACTATGTTGGTGGGATGTATCAGCATAAATTGCATTTCTAGTTGCCAGAACATACCAGCTACATCACAGATACAGATTTCCTGAAAAGAGAGCTCCTCGAAGCTCAGGCGCGCGGGGGCCAGAGCAGCAAGATTGAAGCGATTGCACGACTCTTAGGAAGAGATATTATTCATTTAAAAGAGACCTAGTGTAGCGAATGCAATTATCTGCAAGCTGACGAAGGAAAGGACACAGAGGATGGTTGAAGCAGCGCGCGCGTCACGGATATTTTTGTCACGTGCCGAACGCTCGCGCACGTGCCATTCCCGCCATACCCCAATACAGAAACGTCGGGACTCGGGAGGGAGGAGCGTCACGCCCAGACGATATTCTGATGGCGGTGCCACCGCAACGTCCCCTAGTTTTGCGAAGAAAGCTGCAGGGTATACGTCCGTACGCCCATGTTTTTACGTCTTCGACAGCAATAGGTGCACACCTTCCCTCTTCTCTCTTTTGAGAGCATCCGCTGCTTTTCGCCAGTCCTTGCGTTACAGTGTTAGCTTTCAACCAGTCCTTCGAAAAGGAAGATGAAGGCGGGCGTGTACGACTTGCTAGGTGTCGCCTCGCCATTTGACCCCTCTTTCAGCCTCGTCACCTCACCGCTCCTCCCGCCGCTCGCGCTCGCGCTCCTGCGCCTCTCGCTTGCGCTCTATTGCACGTTTTTCATGCTCTTCCGCCTCATAAACGAGGGTATCAAGAATCACTCGGACGCGATGTCGGTACAATTCATGCTTACTGTCCGATTTGGCACTAACCCGAAGCGCAGGTTCTTCTCGTTCTTTACGAACCTTTCTTATCTCGGCCTGCTCTCCTACTTCTGGGCTTCAGGCGTGCAAACCTTCTCCTTCTCACTCGCCCTCCGCTCGCCCTCGCACACACCGCACTACCTGCTCCAGGCGTGGCCGCGCCCTTTGCAAGTTTTGCATCTCCTCCTCCAGAGCACCGTCACCACTTTCCCGATCCTCGTCACCGCTGTCTTTTGGAGCCTGCTCAGCGGAACAAGCACGTTCGCGACTCGCTACAATGCATGGGTAAACATCAGCGAGCATGCGCTCAACACCGCGTTTGCCACCCTTGACATTTTCCTTACAAATGCCTCCCCGTCGCTCCCAGGTCGCCCGCACTCTGGTGTCGCCCTACCTTGGGCGCACCTCCCATTCCTCATTGTCCTCCTCGCATGCTATCTCGGCGTAGCGTACGTCACAAGTGCGACGCAACATTTCTATCGTATGTCCCGCATCTTTAAGTCCAGAGGATGTTTCTGACACTCTCGCAGCCTACTCCTTCCTCAACCCGCATACACAGCATGCCAAACTCGCAGCCTACATTGTTGGCATCGCCGCTGCAGAGGTTATCATCTTTGTCATCGTGCGCTACATCATGATGCTCCGCCATCTGCTCGTTTTACGCTTTAACAGGAACGCTCAAGAGGAAGTAGAGTATTTTGCAGGAAGCGTGATAATCGGAAAGAGCAATAAAGAGGGCGTGGAAGCACTCGAGGACTGGGAGCGGGTGAGCCTTACGGATGGCGAGCGGGGTATCGCGCTCTGAATCTCATTGGCGCTTTCCTGTGGTACGCATGCATCTCCCACTTCGTTGATGGTGAGAAGACTAAGTGTATGCAGGTTCCGTGTTCGCATTTCAGGTATTGTGCTGGATCTTCAATGGGTCCCTAGGTGTATTTATCAGCTCGTTCTTCGCTGCGCCTTTACGGCTCTTGGGAAACTCGATGTGTCTGCCTCTAAGCTACTCGCATCCATGACGAGATACATTTACTCTATATGGTTCCACGTCCAACTTTACGTCTGGTTCCTCCTCAAGTCATGTCGGAATATCTTGGAGTCAGGAGGGGCAGCTGGTGAATAATAATTCACTCCGTGAAAACATTGCAAGTTTTCTCGCACTAAGTTATGCCTACGTGTTCTATATTATGAACATAAGGTTGGCCGCATTATTTTGGCTTCCAACACAGGACAACACGGCTAAAAAAACAAAAAACAAAATGGGTTTGCAGCTACTTAGAAGTCACTTTCGTTTTCCTACCTGTAGACTTCGCCAATGATCACACGGACTACGGATCTGCCCTTGTTTCTTGACCGCTTTTCGCTTCACCTTTCGCTTCTTCGTCGTTCTCTGCTTTGTCTTTGTTGGCGCTCTCCGCACTACTGTACCCGTACAGCCAGTCCGGCGGGAAGCGCCCAAATTATTTCTCCGACGACTCCTCAAAATGGCCATGAATCGAGAACAAATTTTTGTAGGGGTCAGCGGAAAATCGTTGTGACGCGTGACCGGTGCCCGCCGGACTACAGGTACAGTAGTAGGGTGCAGGCAACCGCGCGTCCAGCAGGTCCTAGGGGATGCGGAGGGTTCGAGCATACTGTAGAACGCAAATTATGGGTGTCCTTCAGGCACTGGTGGGGGGAAGGACTCGCTCACAGGAAGAACATCGAGGTGCTCGCGCTTGAAGCGTATCCTGTATACCAGGAACTACGACGTTCCCCCGCGCGGCAGATTGCAACGGGCCAGTTACGAATCTTACGATGTACTAAAACGCTAAGAGAGGTTGGTCTGATGATCTTGGAAGAGGACATGACGGGGAGCAATTCAGAGAAGTGTCAAGATAATGATGAAGTTGTAAATTCGCGCAGGCTGTAACTTTTACTTAAGCCTATGCTCGCGTTGCACGTGAGCTGAGACGCTGGCGCTGGGTCGCATCCTCTCCGACATCTCCCATTTCTAGCCCTCCATCGTACTTCGTTCCAAGAAGGGTAGCGCAGAAACTGCATCTCCCATCTCAGCACACTCAATTCCGCGAACTCTCAGAGTGCACTCGTGCGTCGCCCCCTTTCAAGTATTCGAACGTCCAATTCTGGCCTACGTTCCACTCCGTCGTCACGAGGATAACACCCGCGATTTGACCAAAGCCGTCCTTCCTCATGTTACAATAACTAACCTGCACATTGTCCAACCTCCCGCTCAGCAGAGACCTCTGTTTATTAGTGCCACCAGCTTTGCTCTGCACCCTGCTCTCTCATTTGCCCTTGGGCTGCTTACCTTACACCCCGGCTTCTCCTACGTCAGTTTCAATCCAGTAGCCACTGAGGACATAACTTCTGCAGGAGAGTCTCTGCGTCGCGTCCACTGGTCCCTTTGTGAGCAAGGTACACCGGAGCAATGCGTTGGCGCGTACCTCTCGCCGATGAATCGTGCTTCAAGATAAGCTGTTGTGCAACAATGTATGCACTCGCTGCCGAATCTAATGCATTTCTTCATTCGTTCGCCATAGTCGCGGTTAGAGCTCGAGTCACAGCTATTGTTGCCGAATATGATGCAATTTACCTTAAACCGTAGGTTCAGATGTTCAGTGACCACAGCATTCACATTTCTCCTAATTACTAGTGGGAGCAGACATTGTTAGTACGACGCCAACAATCTGCGCCACACTGCCGGATAGTCGTGACCGAACCTGTAACGTCACGCGAACTCCGCGATCACGCATTGACCACACAGACCCAGTAGAACAAAGGGTGGCCCCGGACAAAACCAACATGCCGCGCCTGCATAAATACCTGGTCAGCCCATCACACTTCCGTCAGACTTGTCCTCATCTCTGACGTCCATAGTCTCGCCACTCGCCATGGCATCAGCTCTACCCTCATCTTCCAATTCTACCCCAGGCTCGTCGGCTCTCCCTCGAATATGCCACGCCACTGCGTTCACGCTCGGTCCTAACAGTTCGTGCAAGGAGAAACTCGTCCTAGGCTCGAAGGGTCCGATGTGGTTCCTCTTGTACGCAAACCAGGGCAAGCGCATGTACACACCACTGAACATCTTGTGGCCGAGCGACCCTTTTCCCGAACCTTCACCGGACGGCCGCGCGCGCATCGCGTTCACGAGTCCACAGGGCCTGTCTCTCCTGAGCAACCTTTTGGAGGCACGTATTCCCCCACTCGGCGCCACTAGAGTTGAGGACCCTCCGATGCATGCCATTGTGAAGCCTACAGGGCGAATGTTCGACAAAGACGTTCCTGAAATTGAGATCCTCCTCGATGAGCTCGAAATAGTGCATGGGTGTACCCTCTGCGGCCGATGGGAAACAACTGGTGCGCCCAATTTCAAGTGCTGTAGTAGCTGCAAGTCCCGGTACTACTGCTCCGTCCAAGTACGCTCTCACCCAATCTTCACATGTGAACACTTACTGACAGAGGAACAGTGTCAGCGCACCGACTGGCTCATGAGACACAAGAGTATTTGCGCGCTCCTTAAGCAAGGCAAGCTCCAGGAAGCAGAGAAAGAGGAGCTCATGGCGCCCATGAGCACCTTCACATGGAGATTTAGGAACGCGTTGAATGGTATGTTCCTTCTAATCTTACGATGTGGCGAATCTACTAATATTGGATTTATCAGCTCTCAAATCGGAGGCAAACGACGTCCTTGCATCTACATATCAAGAGACGGCCGCAAACCCAGCTGACAGGGACGATGTGGCGAATAGTCGTCAAGCCGGTGACAAGGAGGAAGACAAAGGTGACGAGCCCTGCGTTGAAGATGAAGATGAAGTGTACAGCGACGATGGCGAGAGCGTCTGGGAAGACATCAGCGAGGAGGAGGGGGAGGAGGAAGACGGCGTTTCGTCGTCGAGCTCCCGGTCTAGTGGAAGCAGATAGACAAACAGTCGACGAAGCTATTGCCCCACCTAACAATATTGATACTCGCATGAAGACCGGCTGGCCCTCCTACCACCTGCATGTTACTCGTCTATGTGGTTTAAAATGAGGTGCTCTTATTACTACGCATTCGCCAGCACAATTGTCTTTTCCAGTACATTCATATTACCATCTTGCTATGGCTCTGAAACGTACAAATTTGTGTTCAATATCGTAGACTGGTTATGGTCCATCTCTGGACAAAGACAGCGACGGCATTGGGAAGGGCCCGGCATAGAGGGCTGGGCAATAGTGAACTGTACCGCTGAAGCAGCCAAACGGAAAAGGAAATACCTGTTGGTTCATATATACTCAGTTGCGGCAATGAGCTTGGTAACCAGGCTATTTGTGCTAGTGATGGGGGTACGGAGCAGCCTGCTGGTGACGACGGGCAAAACCCTTGCTGAAAGCCCTTGAGGACACAGAGATGCGCAATGACAGGCGGCATCCCATTTGACTGCGTAGGAGGTAAGCAGCAGAAAGGCGTGAATGTTGCCTGAGTACCCACAGATTCTCCCGTCACCTATTCAGATTTGCAATCGATGTTAGATTGTCATCGGTTCAAAAGACTATCGTAGCAGAAGGGTATTGCCACCATGCCTAGGATATGGCGTTTGGAAAAAGCGTCACCAGAACGCTCGTGCGGCAGGAAGATTTAGATCCTATGCAGCGTAGCTTAGTCAGATGTAGAGCCGTATTTCCGACTCGCCTCAGCTCAATTATGACACATGGTCAACTCTTGCGCCATAATACTCTATTGGATCCGCTTGTTCGACTGAAGAGATCGCCGAACGAATCTCCGATACACCTTAGGCTCCATCAGCACGACCGTGATCATTCTGAGGTAGCGATAAGTAAAGGTAAACGCTAGAGCAATGGGACCGCAGTGCGACCACCTTATCCGGAGGCAGCATCTCGTTGCTTGCGAAGCTAGTCATGCGGTCTGGGGTAGCCTCGACCGTGTAGGCTTGTTAGATGTTCCCCGTACGGTGCGCGTACATTTGCAGTGCGAGTTATGGCGCGTGTGGCGTTTCCACGCCCAACACATGGCTGGTCGTGTAAGTAGTACATATCTGTAGCATCTGTGGCAACCGTCAATGCGGGAAGATGCGTCGAGAAGCCGAGGGGAAGGCGCATCAAGCACACGGATCGACTGCCAGCCTGCTCCGCGCCACTGGCGATATGCTGCCAAGGAACTCGGCGCGTGAGATGCGTGTCCAGATTCCTTGACCTACTCTCAGGGCGAATAGAGATATCAATTAGTGTGCGACCATGGCGAAGAGTAAGGCTCTGATTCGGTGGGTTGTACAGCATAGTCGATAATGACGATACAAGAAGTCGCAGGAAAGAGAGTATGAGCTTGAGGTGATCTGTTTAGATCAGTAGTCTGCGTCAATCCCACAAGTTGATGCAGTGCTATATCAGGACCTACCGAGCATGTGCACGAAGGCGCCGTATGCGACGGCAGCAGCAGCAGCAGCGAGGGAGGCCCTCCTAGCTATGAGCGATAATCGGAGGGAGAGTGCTTGAAAAGTTACGATTGAAACAATGCACGCGAGTATTGCTAGCCGGCCGTGTGCGCGTTCGTGTTCCACGAGCTGAAGGTTGCTGACTGCTGAGGAGATGATCAGCCCGTCTTCAAGCTTCGAGCGAGTTCACAACTCACCTCCCGTAAACCTGTAGTGCACTTACTCCCATGGGTAGCCGTTATCCACAATGCGTTTGCGTGGAACGCAAAAGTCTATCACAGCAGCGGCCAGCCCTTCGTGTAAGGTTGCATATGGTGTCCAATGACGACTGATTTGCTTCTCGCGGGCTTACGGCAAGGAGAAGCATGCGATTCCGGCCCTCGAAAGAACCGTCATATCACTGCCGAAGATGCACCCGAAATCCCGATACAATGTACAATGAAACCAAACGAGGCCTCGAGAGAGCTGAGGCCGAGGACGCCAGCCTATGACCATGTGATTATCCGCGGTTAGGACGCTCCCGAAGACGACTTGTCAATACACGCACCACGAGTTCGAGACCCCTGTGAAGATCTCGAGAGCTGCGAATGAGCTAATCTATTTGGAGCTGGAACGGTGAGAGCAGGGGCATGTGTTATGAACCTTGTCGACAGGACACGCATGGTGGCTGCCAGGAAGTGGCGGCAAGAGCATGTCCAGACGGCTTCTCCGAATGCCAGCCTCGACAAGGTGGCTGTACGAGGACTAGTGGAAATGGCTGCATATGGTTAGGGCGGCGTGGTTGTTGGACCTCATCCTGGTAGGGTGCGTAAAACCGAACACAGATGTGCCAGTGCTACATGAACAGAGCGGTTCAACCAGCTGTCACGGTAGGGACACCTCAGGATCAGCGTTGCAGTGCAAACTGCGGCGCTCATCATATCGATGTTCTAGCCATGGGACAGCCAAGATACTGCCATGCGTTAGCCACAACTGCGAGGGAGCCTACAAACGAAACCCTGCACGGCCGAGCGACAATACTCACGGGGTGCAAAGACGGCGCGTGGCCATGGAACTTCTAGCGATGCTTGTAGATAGCTTTCCCAAGCGTCGCATGCTCGAGAATCCAGAGCCGTGCTTCGGCCTGGAGAATACTTATGGGAGTCTACTCAACCCTCCAGAATGTCGGGATCGCCCGCCGTCTGGATTCCATACTTGGTCCTAGGGACCCTCAACCGGACTCAGCAGTGGATGCGCACGACCAGCAAAGCCTCTCTAAGATCACCAACGCCCCACCTGAGCTCCAGGCCGACACGAACGTACAGGCAAGAGTTTGTCGCACCTGGTCGTGTAATAATGCGGCTAAAGGACGGCCACGGCTAGGTTTTCGCTGCATCACGAGCGACCCGCAGCCCGGCGCGCGGCCGAAGCCGCTGCGTCAAATTGTGGGGGTGGATGCAAACTTCGGAAGCGAGATCAAAGCCTGAAGAATGACCGATCGGCGCTGCGCCTTGAGAATTTCGGGCGGCGGGGTCATATCTGCGCTCCGGGCGGGACGTCGCGGTGGGGCTTGTCTGCCTCCTAGGGGCCAACTGGCATGCGATCTCGGAGCTCAGGCCGTCTCCGCAGCCCACCAGGCTTGCTATCAAAGGCAGCTGTCGGCTGCTGCCACCGTCGTCGCCGGGGCGGGTGCACTTACAGCTGGTTGACATGGTGACCCAAACCCAAGACGGACGAAGATACGAATCATCAACTGTATATAGCGCTATAGAGGAGATAATAATTTTAGACGTAAGCAGTACAGTGGACCGAGTCAAACGAATGACAGCCAGCGGCGATTATACAACGGTCTGCTCGGCGAGCGAGCAGCATGAGAGCGATGGTGGTGTGAGTGGTGTCGATAACGAGGGTGAAGAAGATATGGTCATCGGTACCAGTACAGACGAAGGCGGACAGGGTCGGCGGGGGAAGGAAGCGTCATGGAAGAACAGAAAACGGTCTACGTATTATCGCCGAAGGAGTGCAGGGAGCCAACGAATGTCATTGGCAAAGGACGGGTAGGAGGTAGTACACGATAAGGCGCTGTAACGTAGGATAGATAGGCAGACACGAACCAAGAGAGACATCCAGAACGAGACCGAGGCGAACAGAGCAGCAGACAGGATGGGATTAAGAACAGCGGGAAGTCCAAAAGCGCGCGCGACGAACAATAGATAGGAAGCGAGTCGGGAGTGGAGAAGATGTTGGCAAAGCGAGCAGAAGCGTTTGAGACACGTCGCGGCGGGCGACAGGTCTTCAGAGCATCATTGCCGCGAACACATTGCCGCCACCACCCACAGTCATCGCTGCCTGCGCGCCACGTCCTCCCATGCCCATCCCGCCAACGCCGAGGCCGCCGATCGGTCCCATGGCAGGCATCCCTCCGTTCATGGTCATGCTCTCATCCCAAGACCCAGGTGCACCAGGGCCCATCCTGCGCGACATCCCTGCAGCCGCAGGCATCTCGTAACCGCTACCGCTGGGAGCGTTATGGCTTCCGGCGGAGCCGACGCTGCCCATGCTGCCGCTCCTCTCTCTCTTCGCGGCGATGGCCATGTTGCTGTCTGCGCCAGGCACAGGTGACTGGCCCGCGCTGCCGACCGAGGACGTGTCGTCGTTGTCGATCGGGCTGCCGTACATGTGGCCGGTAGGCTGACCGGCGGAGTACATCGCCTGGCGCTGGACGTGATGGGGGTGATGGTGCTGGTTGATCATGTACGAAGGCGCCTGCATCCCGTGCGAAGAGGCGGGCGGCGTGAACTGTTGGCCGCCGTACATACCCCACTTGTTTTCTGGCTCGGCGTGTCGGCTGAGGACGCCACCACCACCCATGTGGAAGGACTGCATGCCGTACGGAGCGTCGTACATACTTGCCATAGCGGGGTTCTCGAAAGACACGTTAGTGGGCGACTGGACGATCATCGGGCTAGATGCAGCCCCATTAGCCGGACGTGGCAGAATCGTCTGGAGATGGAGGCCCGTGTGTCCGGGAGCGGGAGCGTTATGCGCAAAAGGATTGCTCTCGCGGTGACGGCCATCAGCCATGCCAGGGGCGACGGCAGGAGGCTGGGAGACATAGTCGTCGTCACCATAGCCATCATTGCCGTACTCGTCACCGTCTTCCTCCTCGATAGGGCCGGCAGACAAGATCTCGACCTCGCCAGAGAGGATCATCTGGAAGCCTTCGCCGCGGACAGGCTCTTCTACACGCGGAAGACCAGAACGATCGCGCCACTCGTTCAGCTCTCGACGGAGAGCATCGCACTCGAGCTTGAGCATCCGAAGCTCGCGAGCAGCAAGGAGGCGATGGCGGCGCGAAGCGTGGATGTGCGCGATAGAGCTGTTGACGATGGAAGACTTGGAAGGGCGGCGAATCTGCGATAGGTTCGGGAGTAAAGCAGCAAGGTCCTGAAGAAACGTTAAACAACTATCATGATGACAGAGCTGACGACATACCAAGAAGCGGCCGTTCAAAGTCTCCCTGCGAGCGCGCTCGACAGCATTGTGAGTAGCTCTACGCTCAGCGGTGTTGGCGCGACGGCTGGGCTTGCGCTTAGGCTGAGCAGGAGCAGGAGCTGCAGCGGATGAGTTCGCTTCGACCTTCGGAGTGGCGTCGACGGGCGGGGGGAGAGCGAGTGTCTGAACAGTGGATGGGGAAACAGGCGTAGACGGACCGTTCGAGCCGTCAGAGGACTGAGGGGACTGGGGAGCTGGGGAATCAGCGGGAAGTGTCATGGCCATTGATATAGCAGATAGAGGGCAGATACGGTTGGTCTATAGATGTATGCAGTTGGACGAAGAACCAAGAGGCGGACAAGAGAAGTTTTGGTTCTGTAGGTCAAGTCGAGAACGCAGTGCGGAGTTCTGGAAACTATGGAATCGCGATCACCGAAGTGTTCAGCGGGATTCTGGTAGTTCCTGAAGGTAAGAGGTGATGGAGGTGGACAGAGTTCGGGGCGATGGGTCACTGAGGTTTGCTTTGCTTTGCCAGTCGCGAGTAGAACTCAAGCGTACGGCAGCTGCAGGCGCTCTGACGAGAAATAGGAGGTCTTCGAGGCTTGCTTGCACTTGGGGATTTGACGGGAAGGGTGAGTGCCGACAAGGGTCGCGAGATCTGCATAACGACGTGCAAGTGAGCTTTGTTGAAGCGAAAAAAAAGAGTAAGGGCATACACCAGGCGTTATCCTTGTTGCGGCAGGGCCGAGTGGAGGTTAAGGGAATGCAAGAAGGGGAGGGGAACGGAAGGACGCTCCGTCAGAGGCTCAGGACCATGAACGGGGTGGGGGAAAGACTGGACTCCGGAATAGTCGACGCCAAACAACCAATCTCATATATCCCCTCGGCACTACCCGCCTCATCTTCCAAAACAGGCAGCGCTCGTCACGTAACAGTTACAGCAATCACAAAGGTCACTGTCACGCCGCGGCTGCTTTCGAGTGCCAGCCTCCGCTGCCGAGCCTCAGAGCTTGGACTGTGGTGTTCGGGCAGAACTGTTGTCTGCTGTTGCATAACCTGCTGCACCTGCTCGCTCAGCTGGACAGAAAATATGTAAATCGTGACGCTTGGCCCGGGCGTGCCAGAGAGGGAATCTCCGCCCTGGATCTCTCTTACGATCCAGATCGGGGTAGTCAGCACTATCGCGTCAGCCCAACGCCGCGATAACGACCCGTCCACTTCTGATGCACCTCAACTGCGACTGCAGTGGGTAGGGCGACATCAGCCTGCCCATCATCTCTTCCCGGCGCCCAACGCTGCGTCGTTCATCGTCCGAACCGTCCAGACCGCCCCGCCGCCTTCGCGCAGCGTACAACGTTGTACTCCGTGACATTTCCAGGATCCCTGATGGAAGTTCGAGGAATCCGACAGCTGTGTCTTATCTCCGATTCGCCAGTACAGCCCGTGAGCTCAGTACAACACTCATATAGAACTCCTCTTCCTAATCAGCCCGTCGAACAGTTTCAGCGACCGATCACAGAGCATCGAGAGTCCTTCCGTATCCTAATTTCATCTTTTTCTTCTTGCTGCGTCCGAGGCCCCCCTGCGATATTCCTCTCGTTCGATACCATATTCCAATGCGAATGCTCACCTGACCCTCCCGTGCCCCAACTCCGGCCCATACCAGTCGATACTGTCATGATGCCTGTCTTAGCGCCAAAGTGAAAACTGCTCCCCGAGGTTTCCCAGGTTTGCATCATGTCCATGTCCAAATACATCGTAACGCTCGCCTAATGCCCAGAAAAGCACAGCCTTTTTGTCTTTTCCCTCCGCAACGGGAAGCGTCGGCCGCCGCTGCTCCTCGATTACCCGTTCGACTACGCTTTGGGCCGCCTGCGATGTCTTTCCATATCCCGGAAAGGTCGGTGTCGACAGGTGAGTTGATCTTGTCGCAAATTTCCGTTTACCCTCATGAGGGAGACGCCCCAAGATTGCATCAAAATTGTATCAAAACCGCCTCACGAGGGAATCGTGAGGCCCTCATGAGGCAAATTTCGTGTCGTGATGCACATCACGATGCCCTAACGAGGCTTGTGAGAGAAAAGATCGCTATTGATGCATCATGATTTTGGGAAAAAATTTGCGACAATTCTGCGCGACGATGTGCTGATTTGCAGTCCGCACAGTTCTCGTGCCAGCCATTCCCCGGTAGCTCGCTCCTGCATCCCGAATGATTTGATGCGCTTCAACTTTTGTGCTCGTCTGGCATGTGAAACCTCCCTGTTGTTCCCCTAGCTACCTTAGACATGTCTGACTGTCCGTTAGTATCCACCGCTGCCTCATCCCCTCCGTCACTCTAAAATTTTGATTGCAGGATGATACGGACGTGCCAGATCGAGATTTGCATCCGCCACTAGAAGCTCGAACGATATATCACCGGTCAATCCAAAGCCAGCCTGTTGGCGTCGCAATGCATACGCGCGGGTCTAGAGGAGATATGTTCACGGCGAAGTCGGGCGAGGCGAGAAATTGGTGAGTGACGACAGTTATTTTCTGCCGGGCGAGCTTCCACGCATCTTCGCAAGCTGCCCGATATCGATATATACGTGGTGAGCTGCTCAGGCCTTCTCGATGCTGTGACCAGCCATCTGACCTCTTTCCTCATGTGGCAGCAAACTACGAACGATGCGGTCAGATAAGCTCTGCATGCACATCCTCCGCCGTAGCCGAGCGTCGGTCTTCTGCCCGGCGCGCAGTGTCTGTCTGCTGGTGTGTTGCTTCGCATAGAGGGCCCTACGGCCGCTGACCAGCCATCTACCTGCAGCAGCATCCTGAAAGCAGATTCCTGAAAGCATCACGTCGTTCGCATGTCTTCGCTTCGACGCCGCAGCCTCACAGATCAATTGTCTCGTTCCTGTTTTGGGATTCGTCGTGGACGTTACAGCTGAAGATGGTCGCCAAAGATCAGTGACCGGTGAGTCTGACCATCAACATCAGCTACTAGTCAATGTCTGATACATGCCGTACAGATTCTCACAATGCCAAGAACAGACATGGCTCTGAGACCCATCAAGACCCTTTTGTCGCCCAACGACACCTTCCATTGCAAATCTCCCGTAAATATAGCCACGGTCGGCTGCACACGCTTCGCCCGGCCCCTACCTTCGCAAAATCATGTGCCTAAAGACCCTCCTTGGCACGCTTTTCAAGTGCAAACGCAGCGTTCTGGACGCCGCTTTGTGGCTGAACATCCGCGGTCGTCTGGAGGTTCCATCAAACGCTATCTGGCAGGCACCACGAGTGCATACTGTCATCACTGCGTCCGGGGGCAGTGGCAAAGACTTCTAGCTATAAGGCGCTGTAGGTCCCAGTCGACCCTTCGGCACATTGCCCACCGGCTTACGCTACTACCCGCAGGGCGTACGTCGACTCCCCTGCATCGAAGTCCTCGATTACCGACACCCTCTACACAGCCTTCCCTTGGTTCCACGCAGAAGATCAGCCTATCGCCTGCCCTCCGAGCTGCCCGATGGCGTTCTCGACTTCGTTGGATGCGCATCTTCGAGCAGTTTGCAAATGCGGTGGGAACGTGCCTTGCCGGTGTCACGCACAGGTCTGCAGCGCCTCACTAGCGGCCCCGCTCTTCCAGCGGCACCTTATACGTGACCGGGGCGTCTCGTGGCCTTTGTGTCCAGGACGGTAAGCTTCTTCAACGTTCTCCACTGAGCCGCTGGACTGAACGAACCCAAGGGTTTGTGCCTGTTACGGCCAATTTTGATCGGTAGCCTGTATGAGAGAAGGCTGCGGGTGCTCGGCTTGATACGCTGCAACTTCTCGCTAGGGCCGGCTGCAGCCAGGGCTGGCAGCGGCTTTGGCCGACGTGCCACGAAGCACAACTGGGCCAATCGCAGTCGCCTGGCAGAGGTTGTCTTCCTTCTCGTACCTTCGTGGAAGGCAATCGGCACCGCGTCTCGCTTATGCGTCTATTGGTACTCGGGGTGCTACCGCAGTGGCGGGTATTCGAGGATCTGCTCTTCTGGTGCACGAAGAAAGGCCCCCTTATCCAGGAACAACGAAGAAGGGTGGAGACCGATCACCTCCAGCAGTTCATATTCTCCGGCTGCAGGCTAGTTCGAGATCGGGTCACGAGCGGATCCTTGGTCGACCACATGTATCCAGTTGTTCTCACCGGTGTGCTTCTTCTCTGTGTCTGTGCTTTTGGGCTTGCGCTGATCTCAGCCTTATACAGTCTGCGTACGGCACGTATGACATCACCGGTTCTGCGTCGAGGCGACAGCGGCGCTCGTGACTACGATATGGCGCCTGCAGGGCTCAAGCTTAACTCACGTTACCTGTAAACAGCCCTCTCGGAGAGTGTACGTACCTCCGCGACGCTGTATTGTCGGGCTTCCCTGGGGTTTCTGCCCAAATTCGGGCTAATCGGGTCTGGCAGCAACGGGCGCTATCTCAACGCCGGTTTGGGATTCAGCAGAACAGGGTGGACGCGACGCGGAGACTAATAAGGGGCGATAGTGGACATTCACGTCCACAGCTTGTGGAATCAGTAAGCGGGGCGAGGGTGCGACTGGGGAGCAGCCCGGGAACTGGTTCACGGACGTGACAGCGAGAGCAGGTGTATGTATTCAGACACAGTCGGAAGAATAAATACAAAGGTACATAAGGTTCACGGATGCGATAGCGAGAGCAGGTGTGAAGCCGGGAACATCGCAGGTGCGTCGAAAGATAAGCAAGCGGTCATAAAACGACGTGCTTACGCTCTGCGCTGAGAACGCTGCGCGGGACGCATGAGCGCTTGGGCGCGACGCGTTGACCCATCACCACCACCACCACCACCACCACCACCACCACCACTGCCCTCTCGTCCACCCCCTCGCGCTTTGAACACACGTAGAAATTAGCAAGCAGTCGCAAGGAGAGATGGGAGATGCCTGACGACGACCAGAGTGAACAGAAGGACGAGAAGAGCTGGTGCGGGTGAGGCTGGGGAGCGACGAACGAGGTGCGGAGGCACCAGTCGCCCCAAGCAGAGGTACGTCCGCTTCTTTCGATCGCATGCTGATCTTTCTATTTCTCCAGACTCATTTCGCGGCTCGGCAGCCAAAACCCCGACGCGTCGCATAGCACGGGAGCTGCCTGCAGATGCCACAGCCAGCCACGACGACTGCGACGCGCCGCCGAAGCTGAACAGTATGACGACAGTATGACGGCATCGTGATAACAGCCTCGGTGTGCTGGCACGACTGTGCAGCAGCATCGAGTGCTGATAGCGGCCAGCCACACACGACAAGACAACGCGTCCGCCGAGCTCTTGCACGAGCATGCCGGGGAATACGGCACGACCGGCCACAAGAACACCAAGGCACCGTACCTTCCACAGCACAAGAGGACGCGTTAGCGACAACATGCAGTCAGCGCCGTTGCGCGCGCACGACCGTGCGCCGCCAACAACAGCCCTCGCGGGTTGCGTGAGGCGGCCGAGATGAGCCGCGAGCCAGAGGTACAGCAGCCGGCAGCCCTGACTCACCCTGACTCGCTAGAGCTCGATGTATGGCCCACAACGCAGCACCATTGCATATAGAGCAGGCAGTAGTCCACGGCGGCATGCAGGAGACAACATACGACAGCCACCGTTGTGCATGTGCAACCGCGCATCACCGACAAGGGCGAGCGAACATCGTACAGCAGTGTGCGCGACCGCGCGCAGAGGTGATACGACGCGGCGCAGACAGAGGCACATTGGCAGCGGCGGCCCCTGCCGTGCGTGCACAACCGTGCGCTAGCAATAAGTCCACGGGGACTGCAACTGTGTGAATCGTAAGTGCTGCAGTCACGATTCTCGGGAGCCCAATGCATCGACTGCCTGAGTCAATACTTTCAGTACAAGTGAACTCACCTCTGGCGCGTACACTTGTGCTGAAACCATTGATTGGGCCGGCTATAGCTGCCGCCGCGCGCGGTGACCCGACGAAGACGGAAGCAGCCCGCAAACTGCGGGGCGATGCCAACGGCGCGCGAAGGCCCGACAAAATGAGCCCAAAGTGCAGCGCAGTGTCTCGCAGCATTAAGCAGAATCCTCAAAGGGATGCATCGGGCTGCTCCTCAGAGCCACAGCGAATGCCCTCCGGAGCGTACAGCCGGGTGCCACCTGAAACAGTGCAGCATGCCCGCTGGCGGTGGGTGTACACCATCTGACCAAGGTGGCCGGACGATACAATGACTATGGCTGCTATCGGTCGGCTGGTCGGCCATGGATGCTCCGGCTGAACCCAGTGACTAGCGCAGGCGACTCGTCTGAACTTTTGCATCTTAGCCTGCTGTATAACGTCTTGCCTATACTAGGCACAATCCTACTGTAGCGGAGTGAACGGTACAAACCGTAACGCATAACGAATCCCCGCACCGGTTTGTAATTTGAGTCCCCTTATCACGCGTCATGGCTTATCAAGGGTCTGTAGGGTGCCCAAGCTGGTTCGAATGGGCAGTATGGCTCTTTCTATGGCCTTTTAAATGATTCCAGGCTTTCAACAAGGCTGTATTTGCATGTAGGATTGTCAGAAGTACCTAATTTGCCCAATATTTTGCCCTGTAAACAGACATGTCACGCATAACACGACGGTGGTTTGTAGCATGGAGGGCAAGTTAAGCTGTCATGCCTCCCAGGCCAGTTTGTACCGTTCACTCTGCTACAGTAGCTACTAATCTACAGGTATTGAGTGCATTGGCTTGCAAGTTCAAATTGCAAGTTCAAACTCATTACAGCTACTAACAAAACAATAGACCGCCTACTGTTGATGTTCACCTCATAGCTTTGTTTATCTTTGGAGTGGAACAAATAGAATTGAGATTTCATGTCAATGTGACCTTGGACCCTAAAAAACAGCAGCGAGTGTGCTCCCTCATCCCAAGTTACATGTGCTCATTTTTGTGCTCTAACCTCTGACTTTTGACCCTTTTACAATGCCTGAAGTTCTCAGAGAGAAAGGCAGGAACTTCATTGAGTTTCCACGCTGTTGAGCCTGGTCATTTGACCGCTGTCCAATCACCTCTTGCTCATCTCTTCTAGCAAGCTTGTCTTACACCTCCAAGCCGTTCTAGTTACAATAAGATAGTTGTTGGCTTTTGTAAGTGTTCCTTCTTGCTGCAGGTGTCCACTGCAGCAAATATCTTTTTGTTCACCGCAGTGTGCTCAATCAGGCATGAAGACCCCAAGATCTCGATTCTTTATTTGTTCCGCTCCAGAAGTAAACAAAGCTATGAGGCGAACATTAACAGTAGGTGGTCTATTGTTTTGTTAGTAGCTGTAACAACAATGTAGCCAGCTGAAGATGGTGGGATCCCAAGAATCCTTAAGGGTTATGAGCTCTGGTAGGGGTCGGTAGGGACCGTTTCGAGCGCCGACCACTGCCCTTGACGCTGGCTCCTACCGCTTGACGCTCGCTTCCAACGCAGTGCGTGGCTGCCAGTGGCGACTGCATGTGTGCAGAGCGGCGGCCAAGTACAGCATAGTGGCTGTGTGGTCAGCATGCTGCAAAGAGCGACTGCCAGTGGCGACTGCATATTTAGTGGGGAAGCAGCAGAGTAGTTGTGGTCAAACCTCGCCAGCGATATGCAGATGCCAGTGGCGACCGCACGTTTGCAGGGAGACATTGAAGTACCTTTGGTCATAACCTTGCAAATTAGTTCAAGGTGTCCAGTGGCGAACATCTATGGGTGAAATTATGTCGAGCAGCATTAGCCAATCTTACAATCTAGATGGCCGCCAGTGGCGACCAC
>NW_006767631.1:3965540-3971467 GCF_000300595.1 Phanerochaete carnosa HHB-10118-sp | reverse complement strand
AGCTAGTATACAAGATAAGCGGAGCTATCCTATCATCATTTAAAGGTGTATATAAATACTTCTCATCACTCAACCAAGTTTGCTATACTTTGTAGCTGCTTGGCAGTTGCTTGTAAAAGATCCATCCACTTGCAACTTGTTCAGCAAGCTTTACTGGTCAACAACAGCTTGTATGCAGCTAAGCGGAATTACTCTACTGTCATTTATAGGTGTATATAAACACACTACATTATCTCCACCAAGTTTGTTTTGCTGAAACAGCTAGATCAACACCTGATTGTGCAGTTGTGTGCAAACAGTTCATGCCCGATTGTGCCACTGTGCACAATCGGGTATAAGTACTGTACCTACCCAATGTAGATTAGATGTCTCAAGCATGCAAAGAGCTCATGCCCGATTGTGCCACTGTGCACAATCGGGTATAATGCCTGCAGAAAGAGTTTATGCCCGATTGTGCCACTGTGCACAATCGGGTATAAGTACTGTACCTATCCAATGTAGATTAAATGTCTCAAGCATGCAAAGAGCTCATGCCCGATTGTGCCACTGTGCATAATCGGGTATATCAGTGTTAATGTTCCTGTGTTATTTATCATCCAGCTTCATTACCTTTTCTTATTTCCAAGTTGTGCATGCCATAAGGCATCCTCTAACCCAGAAAGGACCTCTGTTTGGAGGGTATAATCTTTGCTACTGTCATTGTATTACATGTCTTAGCAACAACTAACTCTTACAAGTTAATGACTTGGTAGCTCTTATCTATCTGTATGACTTTTGTCTATTCTTCATTTATGCATGCCATAAAGTATTCTTTAACCTTTGAAGGACCCCTGTTTAGAGGACATAAATACTCTGAGCAGATACCTCTCTTAAAATGCACTGAGTGTCAAGCAACGCACAATACCCTCCCAAAAGCGTGTGCCTGTCACCAGATTCTGTGCACAGCGCCAGAGGTGAGTGACTGTGTGCACGGCATCCACCAAGAGCATGTGCCCATCACCGAATGCTGTACACATCGCCGCAGTAAGTGACTGGGCAGATGGTATCTGCCCAGAGCGTGTGCATATCGGCCACCAATGCAGACCACAGCTGTCGTGGGCGTAGCCCCGGCCTCCTACTTTTATTTCCATTTTCTCCGATTTATTCCACGTTTATACGACCCACCAAACGTCGTCAGGTGCACTAGCGCCAGTTTACAAGTTCTAGCCGCGCGCTAACACCTTGAGAAACGCATCACCAACAAGCACGCATCAGTGCATCAGACGCGCCTGTATCGCTGCCACCTCGTCACCGCATCACGCTTCCTCGGAAACAGCCGCACTCCGATCTCCACCGGACATCCAATCGCTGTCAGCCCGACAACGTCATACACCATGACACCCCGGCCCCGAGTCCGATCGGCAACGGACATCCTATCCCTGTCGGCCCGACAACGTCATACACCATAACACGCCGGCCCCGAGTCCAATCGGCAATGGACATCCTATCCCCGTCGGCCCGACAAAGTCATACGCTATGACACACCAGCCCTCGCCGCTCCGCCAAAGTCCCCTAAACACTAGCAGCCGCCGTAGCACAGTCGCTTATGTAACGCTTGGTCCGTGTGCAGCCTGACTAGTATATAAGGAGTCCTTTTGTCGCTACCTAGCCCCATCTCAACCTCTTGGTTAATTGGGCTAGATAAGCCTTCGTTTGTATCGTAGTACAGTCACTAATACAACTTGGTTAATTGGGCTAGCTGAATAAGCTAACGCACAGTCGCCAGACCTTGTCAGCGCCGCCTTCTCATTAGATCCACGTAGCATCCCTCGTGGTGTGTCGACATTAGTCCACATCAACAGCGCTGTAGCAAGTCAGTTTATAGTGTTCGCCCAGAGCACGTACTCTCTCACACAGGTGTTGTTAATGAGCATTTGTAGATGGAGTGATGTCTAATTTGATTCCTGCTGACTTCTACTAGTCCTCATAACATGGTATTGTTTCATATAAATGTCTGTAGTATGTTCTTCCTGATTGCTATCATGAGTGAAAAAAGTAAGACTTAGTTAGAAAGAAACTAAGCTTGCCTTCTAACCAAGTTAGGTGGACCAGGCATTAGGTCGACTTCTGCCTCAGGCATTCAAGAGAGAGAATTTAGGTCACAAGCAAGGATATGCTTATAGAGAAAGACTGGGAGTGCTTCACAAATAATTCTACTTGAAGATAAACTACAAGCAGAGATGTGACACCAACAGAGACCACTGAAAGACAGTCGTGTGCTATTAACCTAGTGAGACTAACATGAGATGTAGACATAGACGTAACATAAGACAAAAGCTTGTATACCACGCTTCAGCACTGAGTTGCTGAGTGAACTCAGAGCACGTGAGAAGGCATCTGTATACCACACTTCAGCGCTGAGTTGCTGGGTGGACTCAAGGTTCTGACTGACTGAACTGACTGACTGGGTAAACTCAATACCATGCAGGTGATACAAAAACATTAAATGGACTAAGAGATACCCAGGAATTAACTTTGCTTGAGGACAGAGAACTGGGCTGGAGCTAGAGCTCAACAGCAGGTGCCTAGAATAAACACACACAAAGACCTCTGAACCAGGCGTCACCTATGCAGGTGGTTGAAATTCAGAAAGAGCTCATCACAGTGCAGAGAAATTACTGCTTAATATGGGGCTAGAGTACTAAGTACATGAGTGGGGGGGTTATATACACTTGAGAGCCCTATATAGAGGTTTGCATTTCTAAGCTACTTTCTGCCCAGATTTCTTTCCAATTTGTCCTAGCTAAGTTCTGACAAATTCCTGACAAATACCAAGCCTTTCTGAATAGCTTCTATGTGTTCTGGCCCCAGTTCTGGCTTGCTCCAAAGGTCTCGCCCACTCTTTCCAGGGCACCAGATTTTTAGGGGCCCAAATGCCAATTTTTTCTCTTTTCAAACGGTAGCTCCTATTTTGCAGGCCTGGGTCTAGTAGCTTCTATCAGGGCCATCAGGGCCTGTCTGGGTAACTCATGCTTTGCTGTCTGCCCAGTATTTGTCTCTGTTTGCCCTTATTATGTGTCAACTTAATTTGACATATGATATTGCATGCCACTGCACAATTGGGTTATTAACACAATACTGTTTCACCACACAGCATTGCTTTATATGAGTGTCTACAATATGATGTTTTTCCTGATCGCGCGCCGCTGCACGATCGGGTTTTTAACACAATACTGTTTCATCACATGGTATTGCTCTATATGAGTCTTTACGATGTGATGTTTTTCCTGATCGCGCACCGCTGCACGATCGGGTTATTAACACAATACTGTTTCATTACATTGTATTGCTTCATATGTGTGTCTACAATATGATGTTTTTCCTGATCGCGCACCGCTGCACGATTGGGTTTTTAACACAATACTGTTTCATCACATGGTATTGCTCTATATGAGTCTCTACAATGTGATATTTTTCCTGATCGCGCACTGCTGCACGATCAGGTTATTAACACAATACTGTTTCATCACATGGTATTGCTCCACATGAGTGTCTACAATATGATGTTTTGCCTGATCGCGCGCTGCTGCACGATCGGGTTTTTAACACATTACTGTTTCATTACACAGTATTACTTCGTATGGGTATCTACAATATGATGTCTTTCCTGATCGCGCGCCACTGCGCGATCGGGTATTTTTCTTGTTGGCCACTGAATATTGCCATTTGACAGTATTTACATCTGAAAGTGCTCTCCAGAGTGCATTTTACTCTTTTCACAGTGCTTGCAGATTTTTAATCACACAACCCACATTTTAACCACCAACCCCCCTCCAAAAGAAGAGTAGAATTTCAACTCCTGGAAATGTGCCTCAAAGTCGTGAATGTTTGCCTGGAAGGCACATAATTCAAACTTTGAGAAGAACTCCTGCGCTGATAGCGTTCCCATCTGCATTGCTTGCAGCCTATCGTACGCTTCTGCCTGTTCATCGATGAGGAAGTGTACATCTAGATCTTTCCATAGATCTTGGGTAGTCTGAATTACGGTTTCTTCATCCGTGTCGTACTTCTTCATATACGTGGCTACATATTTGCCAGCGTGTCCTCTTTTCATGTATGACAGGATCATGAGGACCCTATCAAATTGCTCTGGCAGTCGCTTCCTCTGCGTAACTACATAGAGTTTCATTTGGGTTTTCCAAGCAATGTACTTGGATTTCGTGCCGTTGAAGGCGTCTGGCTTCATCGCACTTCCATTGAGGAGCGCGGCACTGTCTTGGTTCTCGGCCATTGTGCCGGGATCAGATGGAGACGAGGGTGGGGTGGGAGAACGACAAGAAGGTGGATTCGAGGCTTTAGAATCTTCTACTGCTTTTTCCACGGGGTTTGGTGGGCTCTCTGGTGGTGCTTCAGATTCTCCGAGAGCAATTGAGCGGAGATGGTCAGTGACCGATTCGAGAGTGTCTCATCTGGTTCTGGGTTCTGAACCGTATGCTATGGGTTGCGGGACTGCAAGAGATTCTGAGGGTGTTCCTGTGGGAACTCTTTGTAACAATTCTCCACGTAGCCCTTCTCTACACCGAGGACAACGACTGTTATTATCCGGAGAGTGTGGGCACGGTTGTTGTACACAGTACTGTACGTTATCGCCACGTATGTAGATGGATCTCCCCTCTAATTCTCGATGTGTATGTCCTCTACAATCACAGGAAGGCGTGGTCATAGGGTGTCGGGTCCATGGGGCTGATTGCAGCAAACCCTGGGACTAATCGTGTTGTAATGACCAGATCAGGGGTAGAGTTCGCCAAAGATAGGGATTTCCAAAAAAGAACCGAAACGCTATTTTAATACAGTTCTAGGAATAGTATAACAGCCCAAAGAGCAATTGCTTCTCTTTGGTCCGACGCCCAGAAAGGGATCGTCGATCTGACTGTTATCGCTTTTCCGATGCCCGGCCGCAACCGGTTGCCACGTCGTACTCAGGAATATCTGCTTGCCTGCTGCAAAGCGTGTAACGCCGCCTATGGTAGGGCAGGGTACGATTCTAATTGGACGGAGCTCTGTCTAGCCACCTAAGGGCTAGTGATTACAGAGGTGACTTCGGGGGTGTGATGTGGTAAAAGTTGTGCAAGTGCACGGAGAAGGGTTCCAGGGGTCCGGGTCTTGATGCGGTAGAATTTGGTAGGGTTAGGATTTAAGGTGAGAGTCGGATGTGCGTATAGGGTGGATCGTCGTGTGGAGATGGATGATGGTTGGTGTGGGAGTGACGAGGATTGTTGTAGGGCAGTTGGTGGAGACTCGAGCTAATGTCAGCAACTAACAATCCAACTGGACTGAGCTACAACAACGCTGAGGAGACAGACGAGAGGAATGTGAGTGAGGAAAGACCAGCTCGAGTCTGGCTTGTTATTGAGCAGTACGAGCTCCTTTTATACATGCCAGACTGAATATCTAGAATATCCTACGAATATACAGAGGTGTATAGAAAGTGAAAGAATACTATGGAACCCGGGAGAACCATCCGGGATATGTAATATTCATGACACTGCCACCGCCTTGCGACCTCGACCAGCTTCCGGAATTTCAGTGCGTTGTCACAAGCCATAACCAGTAAGCCGGCTGCTTTCTATGGTCTCTGTGCTTGCGTCTTACGGGACAGCCCGGCGTTCGTACAGCTATGACCACATAGACTGGCCCACAACAGAACAGATATATAAGATGAAGCGTTCGCATGTCGCTTTCGTCGCACCTCTCGGAATGGGATCGCGGTTCCGCAGCGGCGGCATACCGGCAGAACGGACGTCCTCGCTCAGTCGGCAACAAGGCACCCTGGCGGAACTGGGAAGAAAACCGTCTTATTCAATGGTTGAAGCAACAATACATTAAAGCTTTGACAGTCACTCTCGCGGACAGCTTCACGCGATGGAAAATGAAATGTGTGTTATATA
>NW_006767631.1:3953630-3964875 GCF_000300595.1 Phanerochaete carnosa HHB-10118-sp | reverse complement strand
GTATTAGCAGAAAGGGAAGACGTAGACTTACTAGAGCTCCTTTAGGACGTAGTTGCAGGCTACCACGATTCCTGAGATTGTGGCTCCGCACAGCATTCCGACGACAGGTACTTAATAGTGATATATACGTCAGTCATGTACTCGGACGGAATGCGGAGCGAACGCACTGTACTGCTCTGGCTTCCAGAATGGATCCACAGCCATGGCGTAGCGGATACCAATCATGGAGATGGGAATGGTGGAGCAAAGCATGCCAAAAAGCACTGAAGGGAACTAAACAAGTGTATGAGTATGAACGAAGAGTCTTGGGTTCTGAACAAACGCGCACCATGTGTTGAAACCTCCGCTTCGCCTTGTTCACAACTATAGACAATGATCAGAGACATCTCAAAGGAGTAGGGCTTCAGCACGCACCAGTTTCAATCGTTCCCATTAGGTTCAGCAGGACTGCCAAGAACCGGTGTGAGATCAACAAATGTCCCAGCTAGTATGTCCAGATATTTACAAGCAATTCCGGCAACAGCCCATGGATTCTTCGCCTCAAAGACCTTTTGCAGCACGAGTGATACGAGCGTGAGCTGTACGACACACCGCACAGCGGCAGTTACTAGAGACGTCCCGACCCCGAGCTGGAACACCCGCGACACGACCGCATTGAACGCGATGAAGCTGAACGCAAGACCGACGTTCTCCCATGTCAAGTCTGCAGTGCGCCCGTCGTCGCCTGGAGCGTCCATGTTTGAAGCAAATCGCACGAGGTGGATATAAGAGAGAGATGCACGCGTCCCATTCGGGAATCCAGTGGCTGGCCGGGTCAAAATTACACAAAAATCGCAGGATAGTATTAGACGCCTGTCTGTGGACCACACCACAAAGATGGACGCATGAGCCCTCGACTGTTCGATGAATGTCAGTATTGACACTGGCTAGCTGCAAGTTATGCACTGAAACATGCATACGCAGTCCTTCTGCTCTGTGAAACATGCGCTTGTAGTCCAGCCAGTGGTAGGTTCGTATACTTAGATATGGAGCCCAAACAGCGCAGCAGCAGCGACCAAGGCGTGCGAGCCCGCAGGTCTAATTGGAACCGTGAGGTCATGAATATTTTATTCGCTACGGTCCTAGATAGGTAGGCTGGGTCGTAGCGCAGCGTTGCTAAGCCATGGCTCATCTGAGCGACACGCTGCTCAACAGCGAGCAAGGTCGCGCGTTTGTCAAAGGCTGACGCTAAAAAGACTCTTCATCGACACCCCGTTCCACCCCGATGTCTGCTCCGCTTTCGAGCTATGAACCTCCGCCCTCGACTCGAAAGTATGCATCTCGGTGTAGATTTCCCTGCACTTCGCGATGAGGTCCTCGGAGCTGATGCCATGCTCGACCCAGGGCGGCATGGACGCACACCATCGTTTCCATCTAATGTTGCACGTCCAGAAGTCAGAAGGCAGTTAGCCAGTGGGTTTGTGGGAAAGACACTTACACGCCGCGTATGTGCTTGTTCGGTTCCGTGGTCCCCAGCGCGAGCATGTTCGGCACTGCGGGCATTGCGCTCCCGGCGCCGCGCGCACAAGCATCCCCCGCACCATGAGGACGTCCCTGGCGATGGTGATTCACTGTCCGTCATAGGTGTCCGGCGAGCGCATGATGACACAAGCTACGCGTCCAATGTCGGCGGCGACCTAGGACCAAGCAGTGTGAGATATAATGGTAGTAGGAAGGAGATCTGAGAACGCACAACAAGCTGCAACTTCGTGTCCTTCTTCAAGCCAGAACGCACCACTGAGAAAGTGACGCGGCCGACGAGACCTTCAAACATTTCGATGAAATATACTGGGCAGATGATTCTGGGTCTAGCGATGAGATGCAGAGGGTTGCATGAAATCACACGACGCACGTCCAGCTCAGGCCCTGCTTCGACTTGATATTCTTCTCGATATTGACTTTGGCGAGGTGGCTCAGCGTTGCATGCTCGTCGCGGCTGTCGCGGGCGTGGTCGGAAGAGGAGCAGAGGAAGTGCTGCACGTTGTACTCGCACGCCAGGTTCGTGACCAACTGACGCGGTGCTGTTCAGACATACGACTCCGCACAAATGTCATGCACGCGGCGCACCTTGCCTTGAACCTCCTCTCCAGACCCGTCCACACCGAGTCCGGGGAGTGCCAGCACCATGAAAACTCCCCAGGTCCCGCCCTCTGACTTCGCCCTCTCGTCTTCGAAGACCTTCCGTACGGTGTTCGCGTTATTCAGGTTCGCTGAGGCGCTGCTGACGTGGTCACTCAGGGGCGCGAGCTCTCGAACGGACGGAGAACTGGCGTTGTGTGTGAGCGCAACGAAGTGGAAACCATTCTCGAGCGCACCTTCAGCCTTGGGAGCTTCGGTAGCAGCGCGAGCAAATGTGCCGCCTTGCCTGTCTGTAGCGCCAACGACTAAGATCTTGCGAGAGGCCATGGAGGGGCTGAGAGAGCCATATTGTCTCCGAAAGTTGCCCAGCAAATGACCTCTGTGAGACTCGCGATGGGGCCTGTGCAAATGCTTGATGCGTGAGATCCAGGGTCGCTGTAGGCACGCACAACTTTCCATCACGGGAAAGACAGCTGTTTGACGCGTAAGACATCCGACCAGAGTGATTGCAACGAACTCGACACTTTCCTGGAAAAACACGGTGCGAACCTCGAGCTGCTCACGTTTGCAATGTCGCCTCGCAGGATATCTCCTAAGCAAACGAATGAGCATTCCATATTATGTTCGTGAGTGACCTATTGACCGTACTACGCTGTTTAGTCGACTCTCTGAAGAGATACCACAAGCCCCGCCCACTGATGCTCACGACGCCCCATCACAGTGCATGGGCATTCACATAAGACCTCTTCCACTTGCTGCCTCCAGAATTCTGCGAGATTTGCCTGCACCTGCACCGACATTGCCGACTACGAGAGGGACAAACCTGACATGTCGGCGTTCGACTGCGCAGAACTTGAAGAGCACCTCACGCAGTGCAAAGGCCTCGCAGCGCTCAACGTCGACATGATATCGGTGGAGGAAAATTACCACTGATCTGTCCCGCGCGACGCATAAGACAAGATCCGTGCGCAGCTGTCACCGCGGCCACCATGCTTCCGGGGGCATCTCGTACACTTCGACGTCGGTGATCGCAGGAAAGGAACGAGGAGCCGCGACGGCTTCGAGTCAGAAGGTTCACTGAAGGAGACCATCTTCGGCGCGGCGACGACGGCGAACTCGGGGTTGAGCTGCTGAGAAGCACGGATACATCTGCAAAACATGTAAGTATATCCGCCAGCATTACAGAATGTGCGTTTGAGATGACGTGCCCGGGAGATGTGCAAGCAATCCACGGACAAGGCGTATTCCAAGTCCTGGTGTGCTGGCCAGTAGCGTGCAAACGCTGTCGTGCCTGGCATGGGCGGCGCTGTGGCGGGATGTCCGGTCGAAGTTTACTGAGAGATACCGCTTGAGGTTTGTGTGTGCCTCGAGCCAGCGCTGTTATGGATGGTACGCTCGACGGCGCATGCGGGGGTAGCAAAATTTAAACGGAATTGACATCCTTGCGCTTCAGCAGAGACGCATCGCTGGCGTTTAGGTCTAGGCACCCGGCGTTCCGCCCCTTCCACATCTGGAGTATGGCGGGGGACGGGTCCTGGCCAATGAGCAGGCGCCGCGGAACCAAAACGGAGATCGGAGGCTGTTTACCGGGAAAGTCAGAAATTTGATGGGAGAGGTCGCGCAGGAGCGCGTGAACATTTGAACCTCTCGGACAAGTTTCGCTTGGGGCGGCGCACGGAGGGTGTTGCCCTGGCTGTGATGTCGTCTGCCCAGCCGGTTTCGAATTCGCTTTCTCTTGCGACGCGACGACGACGACTCAAGCTCAAGCTCAAGAACGACACTCGCTTTCTGCTGGGCCCTTCGTCTCGCTTTGCCTCCCGCCGCGCCTGTGTCTCAGACCGACGACGGCTCACGACGCGCAGTTTTTTTTCCCTTTCACACGACACCGAAGCGAACAGGGCTCTGCGACGACGATCCTGCGTTGCTCTCGTCATTCCACGCGGTGACGGCACAGTAAGCGGTTGCCTTCGGTGCGTTTCGCCTTTGCCCGGCCGCCATCTTTCTTCCCTTGTTGATTGGACCCATCGCCCCAAATCCTCGAGCTTTCCCCTCTCCTTTGCCTTTTTGCTTCCGCCTCCATCTTCCTCGTTTGCCTCGTCCGCGGCGCAACGCTGCTTCGTCTCTTTCTATAATCTTTATTCTGCAGTCGTACTGCAGACCGCCGCTGACGCTGCGCTCCCATAGAGTCGGCCCTTTTGTCCAAGCTCTCAAGTCATCTTCTTTCAACGTCCAAGTCGGGTACGTACCTCGTCCTCCTGCCTCGTGTCCTCCCTTTTCCATTCTTCACACCAAACTGTTACAACGAGCGCCCACTTGGCGTCGGAGACAATTACCGTGCAAGCTCCATGTTCCGACACAGCACGTCCGGATCGACGTGGGCCCCTGTGTACAGCCATGTACGACCATGTAACACCAACCTTGCGTCCGCACACACGATTACGTTCAGGAGCCCGTACACGTGTCCCGAGCGCATCGGAAGACCCTGGGCTATTGCTGGTTTGCCTCGTTCTTAACACAGGCCGTGTGTTTCGCTATCTGACCATGTCGATACTCCCATTCTTGTTGTGCGCTTAGCATTATTAGGGGCAATACCGATCTGACTACTCTCGCACGCAGACGCTCGCTTTGTTCGGTTTTCGTTTAGAAAGTATCGGTAAGTCTGGTCTGTCGAGGTTTCTTTCAACTTGTTTCTCTCCTCTTGCATGCTTTCGTCTCTCACTACGTCTCGCCGTGGACGTTACAAAACCCCTACACGTACGAATAGACTGCGGCTGTGGCAGCCCGGCTCGAACGCTGTCCGTTGCACGCGTGGACGGCGTGGGGGAATTCAGCTGGCGAAACACGTACACCATTCTCCCTACGGAGAAAAGACCCGATATTCCCATCGCACGTCCTTTGCGCAGCTGTCATCAGGTTGACAGCTGCCTCGCTGGCGCTTTGTCATACTCGGTACCGCCGCGGGAAGCCTGGTTCTCCGTTGGTCGCTCCGGTGGCGGCATCTTCTGGCTAAGCGGCCTCTTTCTTACCTTCTTACTTTTTTTCCCCTGTTCTTTTGCGCTTAGTTTCGCACTTTTCTGAGGACGGTCTCACATATGTTCTCCTCAGGTTGCCCTTCTTCGGTGTTCGACACCTCCACTCAATCCAGCGACGTTCACCTGCACACATTTCTCTCTCGTGGTTTCCCTTTAACAGCGAACTACATCCGACATAATTCACGGACAAGTGAAACGGTCCTTGCAAGATACTTCCACTCAACGTGCACATAATAAATCGAAGACGTGCTACTACTTCCGTGTTAATTACATCCAAAAGTTATTGTGTAATATTTCTTTAAAGGTGCGTTCTGATATTTATACTTCGGATACGGTGGTATTGACAAGAACGACAGCTGTCTTTATACAACTGGTGTATCGTTCGGCGCCCCCCGCGCTACTCCATCTCAGCAATTCCGCACCTCGACGCACAGCGTTATCCACCTTACAACTAGAAGCAACGATGCTACTCAAGCTCATTCCACCAAACCCACTCCCCACTGTGCTGTTCACGCTCGCCTATCCGGCTCCGCCCTCGAATCTCCCACTTCCCGCGAGCTACGCCGCGCTCCTCAAACTCGTTGTAGAAGAGAGTCTTCTCGACGCAGATCATAACATCTTTGAACGTATTGACGGTCCACTTCCACTCGGACGTCATGCCGGCCTGAGCCCCACATTGTCCCGCGTCGGGGGTGGAGGCAGTGGCGGCGTTAACAACGGGCAGGGCAGCCTTACACCGCACGCGCTTGATAAGGCGACGTGGATCGCGGCCGTGCTGAACGAGGTCGTATTCGACCTCTCGGATGGCGCCTTCATCGGCGAGGGGTCCGCACCCATCGAGCAACGCACCGACCCTTTCGAGGACGCTGCGCCGCGCAGGGTGCGCGTGCTCTGCCGGTATGTCGACGGAGCCGAAGTGAGCTGGGAATGGAACGCGACGCCCGACGCCGAGAACGACGCAGATGGTGAGGCCGCCGCGTGCTTCGCCGCACTCCAGAGCGTGCTGCACGATGTCAGTGAGAGCGCTACGGCCAGCGAGCGCGAGCGGCGGGAACGCAAGAAGAGGCATACCTATTACGAACGCTTTGCATTCGTGGAGGCGCACCCACACCAAGGCGTATATGGGGCGTTGGAGCAGCGCGGTCGGCACCCGATCCCGCAAGGCACGGAGGAAGAAGGCACGATGGAGGGGAAGCAGCATAGCGCCGGGTTTATGCCGGTGCAGCAAGGCTATGGTTCTGAAGAGGCGAGGGATCACGGGCGTGCAGGACCGAGGAGCTTTGACGAGGAGCTCGACTTTGGTCGTGGTGCTGAGGCGCACGTGTCCGGGCGTGTTGAGACGCGGAGGGGAAAGGGAAAGAAAGGTCGGAAGAGTGTGAGGGGTGGCGGCAATAGCAAGCACGAGGAAACGGGGAAGGAAGACGTTGAGGAGGGGAAGGATGGTATGAAGGAGAAGGGGAAGCATAAGAAGCAGCGGAGCTTGCTTATGTCGCTCGTCGCATTCGCGTGAGTGATACTCTCGCTCTTGTGCCAGAAGGTTGCTAATGTCCGTATTATAGCTCCTCGATCTCACCGCGCAGCATCCGCTCGCGCTCACCTTCGCCGTCGCCGTCACCGCCCGCCGAGCTAGAGTCGTCAACGTCACACGCTGTCCCTACTAGCCGCTCTCCGTCACCGAAGCCGCCGCATGTCGTACATCCTCATCTTGTGTTCACTCCATACCAGGATCCACCGTTGAGCAGCAGCGACCTCTGCCGGCGCGCACGCGCAACACTTGTGGATGTCTTTCGGCGATACGTCATCGCGAAGCTCAAGACTCCGCAGGCTCTTCCGTCACGCGTGTTGCGTCGCGTACTCAGTGTTGACAGCGGTAACGCGGACGCTGGCAGACGGCTGCGTAGTGTCGGCAGTGCGCTCACGACGCGCAGCAGCGACTTCAGCTTAAGCGAGGCGAGCATGCACGTTCACTCCGTCTCGCGCAGTCCAAGCGTCAGCGTCCTGCGTGCATCCGATATCCTATGCGGCATCGACGCCGAGTTGCTTCACCAACGGCTTGTGAGCGGATACAGCGATGAGGACGACGAGGACGAGCTCGCCTTTGGAAGCGCGAACGAGGGCGAATATGTCACCTGGGTCACGCGCTCTCTGCTCACCCGCCTTGAGGCTGAGATGCGCGAGATGAGCGTCATTCTGCGTAGCATGCGCGTACCCGCACCGCCGCCACGCATCTCGAGCATCAGCAATAGCCTCAGCGCGCGCATGGGCCTGTCGCCCATCGACGGGCCCCCGCTCTCGAATGCGGGCGCATTCCAGCCGATCTCGGGCTTCTCGGACGACGTTGGCGAGTGGGGAGTGGCTGCGGGGGCGACGTTGATCGACGAGTCTCCGCCCTTCTTCGATAGCTATGACGAAGAAGAGATGGAGAATGTCCCGCTTACAGAGGAGAGCATTACCGAGGACGAAGATCACACAAGCATGTCCGCGAGCAGCAGCAGCGGGACTACCGAGACAGACAACAGCAGCGTGCACACTCCCTCTTCCGAGACGACAAACTTCGACCAGGCGTGCATTCGTAGCCCTGGCACGCCGCCTCTTGCAGAGCACGATCGGGGGGATTACTTCGTCGGTGTCCAGGATCAGAGCACAGAGTTCGAAGCGCAGCAGCAGCCCGGGAGCTCGCCACCGCGCCGGCCTGTTCTGAAGAAGCAGCCGCCAATTCTAGCTACCAAGGAGACCGAATTTCTACCCCCTCTACTGGACGAGCTTGCACGGCCGGCGTGTCGCCCCGCGCTTTCACCGCTGTTGACGGTCTCGCCGCCGCGATCGGTCTCGCTCCCGCCGAGCTCTACATTCACGTCACCTGAAGGTTCGCTCAGCTCAGCCTCGGCATTGCCGGCCGCAGCCTACGCCGCGCTCTCCGGAGAGCGGGAACGGCTGCTTGGGATCCTCAACAGACTCGCCAACCAGCACAACGTCGCACAGCAGGACGAGAAGCAGCTGCTGAACGACCTCGAGGCCAAGAGCCGCCGACGTGCATGGAGCAACCGAGCTTTCGTAGGCGGCGCTACTGTGCGCCTTTGCGGACTTGCGATGCCTGAGCGGCACAGCCCACTTGTGACCGCGAAGCCAATCACTCCGGGCGACCTTGAGGCTGAGGCGAAGGCTTATGCATGTGCGCAGCTTGAGGGCGTCGGGGGTGTGAAGAAGAAGAGAGGAAGTTTGGTCGCCACAACAGCAGAAAGCAATATTATGCGGTTGTTTCCCGTCTGTGAGGAAGACGAAGATGGCAGTGATGAGGAAGGAGACCAGAGCTTTCTCGTCACCAGTCCGCTCTCGGACAGCTCGTTCGCTATCGGCGCGTTCCCCACCAGTCCGACCATTGCCAGCTCGTTCGCCGCCAGCGGCGCTGCCGCGCGGGAAGAGGAAGAAGAAGAACCGGCTGGAGAAGATGGTCCTCTTCGGCCTCTGGATCCTCCAGCCTCACCCGGAAGCGGACCGTCCGACGACGAGATGCTGACGTTGAGCGACGCTGAAGACGATCTCCTGGGATTCGCGCCCCTCATGCGCCATTCGAGCCGGCACACCTCGGTGCCCGTGCGTCCGCGGCCACGGACGCGGTGCATGAGTATGAGCTCTGTCGCCGCGTCAAGCGGCGAACCGCTTCTGTCTGTACCCGTAGGCGCGTTGCACGCCGGCTTCCCCACGCTCGCACGCGCATCGCTACTGCCCGTGCCGGGCGTGCCGTACATGATGCACGAGAGCAGTGCGTCGACCGCGGATCTGCTGCGCGCCGCTGTAGACGCGGACACGGAGAAGATGGAGTTCGGAGTGCTGGAGCCGCAGACAAAGGTCGAGCTGTTTGACGTGTACTCGGGCGACGAGGAGGACGAAGAAGACGATCGCTGCACGGACGGCAAGGAGAACGAGGACGCGTTCGTGCTTGGCGTGGACGTCGCGGGCCGGGCGGAGCTCTCGGCGTTTTGTGCGGCGCACCAACAACCTACGAGCGCAGACGGCATACGGGTGCTTGCAGCGCATCTTTAACATGAGCGACACGCTTTTTTCAAGTTTCCTTGGGATTTCTGGCTCGGACTATCATCAACACGATTCAGGAGAAACAGGCTGGTTTATGCAACGAAAGAAACACAAGACTCAGACATTCCCAGTGCAACAATTACTCATCGCACATGCATCTCTTCAAGTGCCATCCGGATCTCATTCTCGTCCTTTTTTCCTATTACGATATTCTCATTTACTTGAGCCTAGGAACGACCGTCTGTGCGATCTCTTCTTCTGCTCGCATTTCTGCACATATACGGCTCTCGATGACACTCCATCTACGATCTCTTTTTTCACGGACATTCTGACCTGTCGATGACGCACCACGCCCACCTCCGTCTAATTTCACGATGACTTCACGCGTCTCTGGCGCACAGTCGGTCTTTGTTTTACCACGCGCAAATCCTGCCATGATCTACGTTAATCTTCGTGTATATACGAATACTTGCTCTCGTCCTTCTCTGTTCCCTGCACCGTACGGCCCAGAGCACGACAAGTTCCTGACAATAGTAGTAATAGTGTACCTGTGCATGCACAAAATTAGATCTTTTACTGGCTAAAATTGTGAGTGCCAGTGAACTGGTAGGGTCTGAAAATTGATCATGGTGACCTCAAAGATCGCATGCGCAGATCGGCGGTCGGGCTGAGTGGGACGGTAAGGCAGAGGACACAGGCGGCGTCCTATCCTGTATATTGATTTCCGTAGTCTTCGTAAAAATTCCAGCCTCGTGCGCCCGCCGCTGTTCCAATTTCGCCACCGCACCCAGGGGGAGGGGGCATCATCGCTTAGCGCTGAAAGCAAGCGTCTAGTCACGTTCAGGACCTCTGGAAGCGCGGTGCACGTTCCACCGACGGCAAGCCGCACTCTATGCTACCCTCTCGCCGTCTCTTCCTGGTGTCAGCAATACATGTCTGTCAATCCTCATTTCTTGTAATCATTCAGCTCGAGAAGAATGATATTGCCTTTTGAATCTATTATGACTTCAAAGAGCAAGTGCATCGTGTGAACTTTGAAACTTACGGCAAAGCGGCAAGGCCATCGGGCTCAGACAGACTGTCATATCAAACAACTCTTACTCACTGGAACAGCATCGAAACACACAAGGCTGTCGCAAAAACACTGCATCCCGGCAGATGAAGAGTCTTTTATGGATATGCAGAAGAAGTCGTTCAGAGGTAGACACATAATATACCTGATAGCAGCACAGTTGAAGAGGTTAGCAAGCAACTGGTGGTAAAACAAGGGAAGAGAGAGTCGACCGTAGTGAGAGAACCAAAGCGGAAGACCGCACGTTTGGGGCAGATAACGCACTTATCTAATCCATTTATATGTTATCAAAGTCTCGGGGTCTCAGGCGCTTGACAACGAGGTTGTTTTCAGCGCTTGGCACTGATGTATATTCCAGATTGGGCAAAGCGTGTCCGAGTCAGCGACAAGTCCATGAAGCCAGCCGTCTACTAAGCCTGCATTAATGGGCCTGGGACTCTCATTGTCGAACAGGTGAGGCTCAAGGCCTAGCTGGCGAGTTAACATTTACAACGTCATTATGCATCCAGGGTCGTCCTAATCGTGACAGGCACGTGGAGGGGGCACGACAGCCGGACAGCACCGCCGCCCTCGCAGCCTTTCTGTCCTTGTCCTCGACGCACTCGTTCTGAGAATCTCAAAGCAGTTTGCTTGTCGAGGTATATCAACGTATGGACCTCAGGGTAGTATATGGGTCTGATTGAACTTGTTTCTTACTAGATGACTTCGAACGTCTCCGTAGTCGCACATCGGATACCGCAGGAGTTGTTCAAAACGATTATAAAGCACTTGATACCTCGAGAACTGGAGAATCCACTCTTGCTTTCCCTCGCGTCGGACCAGGACCACGTAGAGCGCAAGAAGCAGCTAAAGCATGAACTTGGGCAATGCTCCCTCGTTTGTCATTTCTGGGCGATGCACTGCCGTCCTCCCCTGTTCAGGTACATCGAGCTTCGGGCAGCTGAGGACGTCCATCGTTTGTTTGAATTTGCGAATACGATCACTCTGG